>NW_024879543.1:414318-415120 GCF_009819885.2 Catharus ustulatus
GAGAAGAAAGAAAGAAAGAAAGAAAGAAAGAAAGAAAGAAAAAGAAAGAAAGAAGAAGAAAGAAAGAAAGAAGAAGAAAGAAAGAAGAAAGAAAGAAAGAGAAAGAAAGAGAGAGAAAGAGAGAAAGAGAGAGATGAGAAAGAGAGAAAGAAGAGAGAGAACGAAAGAAAGAAAGAAAGAAAGAAAGAAGAAAAGAAAGAAAAAGAAAGAAAGAAAAGAAAGAAAGAAAGAAAGAAGAAAGAAAGAAAGAAAGAAAGAAAGAAAGAAAGAAAGAAAGAAAGAAAGAAAGAAAGAAAGAAAGAAAGAAAGAAAGAAAGAAAGAAAAAGAAAGAAAGAAAGAAAGAAAGAAAGAGAGAGAAAGAAAAATAAATCTGGATGGATTCTAAGTATACTTTCGGTGTAGTGCTTGCCCATGGAGAAATCTGAGAGAGAGGTTTGTTATCAGCACAAGGTATTGTCAATCAAACACAGGGCACAAATATTACACTTGCTGGAAGCAGCACAAAAACCAGCTGAAGTTACAAATCTGCACTGTGGAACACACCAGACAAGTAAAATAGGGACAAAATAGAGAAATTACTTGGCTGACAGGCTGTCTAAAGAGGCATCCACGTTTTGGTTCCACAACAAGAAGTTAGTCTACCGGCAGTCAGCCAGAATATGGTGCAAGAGACTGTCAGTTAATTGAAGCATTAAATTCTAGATTTCATCCTGGTGGATGGGCAGTCCTCCCCACTGGACAAGTAATAGTTCCTAGAGCAATTGTGAGAGAAACAGTAGACAGAGAACATTCATTTACACT
>NW_024879544.1:305000-413178 GCF_009819885.2 Catharus ustulatus
TTCTGGTTGGTATTTGACAAAGAAACAATTAAGTACATAATGCCTCCTCGGAGAAACAAGGCAATGTTCAGAGCTCTGTAAAGTGGAAGTTGATGATGCAGCACAAATATATCTTTATTCCACTGAAAAACCTGTAAAAATAGAAAATATATTTTATTATATATTTATAACAAGCACTAGGAAAAAAGAAATTGTTTTGATGAGAAATTGGAAAGACATAATTAACTAAATTTCTCATTTCTGTGGTGGATCCTACATTATGGTGAAAGCACACTCATGAGCAACTATAAGTTACTACCTCACTGCAAGTACCTGTACCTCTTTTTCAGATGAACAGGTTTACGGTCAGAAGCAAATTCTACACCTATAGCTCTTTAACATAATAGATTTCAAAACAGAAATGCCTAGCAGCAATATAATCAAACCAAGTCAAAATTACATGCTAATGTAAGGAGTGTTGTTACATTTGAACAAGTCTAGAAGTTTATGTCTTATAAATTTGTAATAGAAATGTAACTAATTTTTCAGGAATACATAGTTACTTTTTTTTCTATATTTCTTTCATATTTCAGACTGAAAACTAACCAAACTACCTATACCAAAGCCATGGAAGACAGGTATATTCTAACCTGGATGGAACTGAAACTGCTGTTATCACTCACAAAAACCAAATAGTCTTCTTCATCCATAGCAAAATGTTTGACAAGTATGGTATCCAAAATAGAGAGGGTCTGTAACTACAAGGAAGATATGGTAAAAATGGTATTTGGAAGTCAGTTCAAGTCTATACATATACACACATACTTTTTAAAAAGTGTAAAATTACATACAAAACATATATAAAATAATGTACAAAAATTGTCCTACATGTAATTTTATGATTTTAAAAATATATGTGAGGTCATTTTATCAAATTAATATATTCTATGACTTCATTGCTCCACAATTTCTTTCTTCACTTCCAAGATCATTTTATCTCACCCTCAAAATATGACTGTAAAAGAAATTAGACAAGTTGTAGTAACTGTCATGGTTTAGGAACAGTATTTTTCAATTTAGTGTTCCCACTGAAACACTCCAAATCATGCTGCTTTTTCCTTTCCCCCTTTTAGAGGGATAAGAGGAACATTGGAAGCACAAAAGTGAAAATCACAGTTTGAGATAAGGACAATTCAGTGCAAATAGCAACATCATGAGAAAATTAACAGTAAAAACAGCAATAGTAGTAGAAGGTACAAGAGAGGCAAAGATTCACATGTGAAAATGTTCACTATTCACAACCCCTCAATACATGAACTGTGCTCACACTATCCCAACCCCTGCGAAGGCCCCTTTCCCCCATCCCCAGAAAATGACATGAGGTGATGTAGAATAACCTTTGGATGCTCCCTCCTGGCTATCACAAAACTAACCCTGTTCTGGCCTAAACCAGGACAATAACTTACATCACTGATTCATGCAGAGTGTCCAGTTCCCAAACTAGCTAAAAACAGAGTGCTTTTTCCCAAAACATGGCTGGACAGAAGGGCCTCAAAAAGTCCTTTCTAACTCCATTACTTGATGATTTTAAGTAACATAGATTTACCTTCAGTAGTTTGCGTCCAGTCATGAATGCATACACACTGCTGTTGGAAGCTCCCCAACTGCTTCCTCCATGAGTAATCACAAGGTAGGGAGAGGCATGGATTTGGAAAGACACACAGCTTTTAGGATCCCACATACTGAAGTTCTGAGAGAGGAACAAAAAGGTAGAACTGAAACATCAAGGTTTTACTGAGCAGCATGGTTGGTGTCTATAAGAAAGCATTTACCTCGATGGCAACAAAAACTCCTTTCCACTGGTAAAGAGTAGAAAACACAGCTGGAGGTGAGCGCAGCAGCACACCATACAGAATTTCTCCCGATGGAAAGAAACACCAGCTAGCTGCTGACTCTTCCACAAAGCTTTGCAAGACAGACAGAACACTGATACTACCCCCTGCAATACAGTACAAGAAAAAGAGTATGTATGTTTAAGGTCTTTTACAATATTAATTACATTTTCATTATTGATTTGCCAAAACAAAATGTAGTATGAGAAATCACAGAATATTCTGAGTTGAAAGGGGTCCACATGGATTATCAAGTTCAGTTCTTAAGTGAATGAGTCATACAATGGCCAAACTCACAATCTTGACATTTTTAGCACCATGCTCTAAATGTCTGAGCTATTTTCTGAGTTGTCTCTAAATAGCTGATATAAGTGCATGCAAATGCATGGAAATGGTATAGCACTGAGGTTGTACTGAGAGTTAAATTAATTTCTCATACATTACTATTACATATGGGAAATGCATAGCCAATTTGAGTGTGATTCAGAGTGACTCAGTTTGGAATTGAGAAAGTTTGGAAGTGAGGAAATTGATAGATAGGAAGAAATAAAAAAGTGACAAAGAAACTAAAAATGTGTTTATTTTCATTCTCTCTGTCATCACAAGTAGTAGTCATGGCACTAAGATTCTTAAACTGCCTAGTCATTCAACACTTACAGAAAATAGTGTCTTTTATATTATGTTGGAAAAATCCAGAATTACAGGTAGTAAAAAAAAATATTTTATAAATCAAAGGTATTGTGAAAATATATAAGCAACAGGAAGAGCAATACAGACTGTTGAAATTCTGGCAGCAGTGGCTGATGAGAAACTGACTCTTAAGCAGCCAAGATCTTTTATCTAAGGAATTTTGACATCATGCGAATATTATAAGCAAATTTTCATTCCGAAGTTATATCTCCCATATGTTTGGTTACTCTGTAGCTATCTCCACTCTGCAAATAGCAACAGATGTTCTCAATAAAGTGTACATACTGATGCCAAACGCAGTATCCGACAATGTCTCCCACTCAACACTCACAGACACGTTGAGCCCATTACTCCGAGAAACTTTCAAATAAACTGTAGTGTTCGCTTCTTCAACTGTGAAGATATTTGTCCTAAATTTGAGAATTGTGAAAACAAATTTTAAGAAGTATTATTTTTATAGTATACGAATAGAATTCTTACCTTACAGAACATGCAATAAATAGAAAATAGATTTGCTCTGTGATGGACTAATACTAATTAAGGTTGCACAATATTTCTTCACACAAGACCTTGAAAATCATGGGAAATTCAAGAAAATCTTAAATCAACCTGAAATTTAACACACCAACTGTATGGGTAAAGCTGAATTATTTCTGAAAACATCATTCCATATCATAGGCTCGAATGATCTGGTTTGGGATGCAAAGAACCTTAAAGATCACTTTATTCCAACTCTCCTCCCATAAGCAGGGACATCCCAGGTTGCTCAGAGCTTCATCAAACCTCGCCTGTAACACCTCCAGGGATGTGACATCCACAGCTTCTCTGGGCAGCCTGTGCCAGTGCCTCACTACTCTCACAGTAAAGAATTTCTTCCTATTATCTAATCTAATCCAACTGTCTTTCAGTTTTAAGCCATTCCCTTTTGTCTTTTCACTACATGCCCTTGCCAAAAGTCCCTCTCAAACTTTCAGATAGGCTTCCTTTAGGTACCGGGAGGTTACAATTAGGTCAGGCCGCCTCTTCTCCTGGTTGAACAATCTCAATTTTCACAGCATTTCCTCATAGCAGAGGTGCTCCATCCCTCTGATAAATTGAGTGGCCTCATCTGGTCTTGTTCCAACAGCTCCATGTCCTTCCTGTGCTGGGACCTCAGAGCTGGAGGCAGCTCTGCAGGTGGGATCTCACAAGAGCAGAGCAGAGGGGCAGAATCCCCTCCCTCCAAAGCTGCCCACAGGGCTCTGAATGCAGCCCAGGACACACTTGGCTGTCTGGGCTGGGAGTGCCCATGCTGGCTCATGTCTAGCTCCTCTCCAGCACCCCCATGTCCTTTGGGACAGGGCCGCTCTCAATTTGTACTCAGCCCGTACTAAGGGTGCAGCACTTTGCACTTGGTCTTGTTACATCTCATGAGATTCCCAAGAGCCACTCTTGACCTTGTCCAAGTAAGATAGCTCATTTGGTTCTGAAAAACAGCACTGAGTGAGGGTTTATCTTAAACAAGCTTAAATAAATAGGTACATTCGAAAATTTCTGATTCCTGGTCTATGGAATTCTGTGGAATTCTTATTATCTATTACTATTAGTGAAATGTCTGGGGACTAATGAAGCAGTGTTTCAAGGAAAAATGCATAGAGAAATCAACATTTCTAATGATGAACAGTCCACTTTAAGTGTTTTTCTGTTCTTCTTTATAGCAGTAATAGTATTTGACAAATAGCGTACTCTTAAAAATCATAGATTTTACAACTGGATTACTAAATTTTTTAAAGGGAAACCATCTCTCTGCATATGAAAAACTTCCTCTTAATTGAATCAGAGTTCAGTACCTATTTGTAACTGGGTAGATGCTGAAAAGCCCCAGTGGAGCCTGATTCTGTAATACTGTAATCATAGTTTGCACTCTGGTGCCTAGTCTGGCTCCTCCAGATGGATTGAACAGGGTGACAATAAAGTGCTCATCCAGTTCTGGTTCTTCATCCAGTATTGCAGAAATACGCAGTGTCTGACAAGAAATAAGCATAGAAAACTGCTGAGATTTGACAGCTAACAATGACAATGTTATTCAGGCCATACTGCTGTTTCTGTTCTTTCTGTGAACAGCTCCGGACAGCAGGGCAGCACAACAGCAGCTCTTGAAATTGGAGAAGGTAGGAGTAAGGCATGGACAGTTTGATAGTAATCCCTCTGGTGACACTCATTAGTGCAACACTAACATGAGCATATCCACTTTCTTTTTATTTTTCCCTTCCCCTCTTTCCTCTCACCACAAGATTCTCTGAAATGTAACAGGTTTTGATCCTTTTTTCTTACTTCTCTTTTATACTTATTCCACATGTTCCTTGGTAATAGTCCCCATACAGCTACCTAATGCAGCTTGGTCAAGTTGGGTTTACTTTAGTTGTCAGGTGAACTATCTCATGGGCAACAGGGTAGTTACATTTCTGGTACTGAGAAAAAGGAAGGAAAAAAGACAATAGAGGAATATTTCAAATACTCTCTTCTTGATGCTTTATTCCCTCTACTGCACCAGGTGGACAAGATCGTCACAAGGTGGTCTCAAATCGGCAGAGAATGTCTAGAAAGAAGTAGATGTTTTCATTGTCATCCTCCATATTACCCAAAGAGGTGAAAGTTACAATAGTACATGTAGATTTGCCTTAGAAAAATTGTTTAGTAATGAAATATCTGGAATAATGCTTGCAACATTTTAGATCTCTATTTACTTCTTTAATAAACCATACAGTACGACTGTATTGAGAAAGCTTTTACTCCCTGCTTCTCACAAATCTGCTAAACTGGCCATCACTAAGGTGCCAAATGCATTTTGGGTTCAGAAACTGAAAGCCAGTGTTTGGAGAAAGGTTTGTTTCAGATTCTAGTTCCCTAACCATAATATACTAATCTATTATTGACACACTTAAGATAGCTCATTTTCTAGCTGACATTCTTATGGGGACAGTACAGAAGTAATGGGATTAATACTGCCAGAAAAATAAGTAATTTTCAATTTCCAAAACTCCAAAAGCTACTCACCTTTTGCCTTTGCTGCAGTTCAGGCCACAAAAAGTAATGGTATTTTTAATTCCATCATAATTATTTACAGTAGCAAATTTCGACTTCATGTTCAAAGTTTGTCTTTCAGCTATATACTAAACACATAAAATAAATTGTCCTATACACACCTCATATTATATACCCATTATATTGCTTTCAATTTACCTGAATTATTGCAAAGAGAGAAAAATCTACAGAAAAGCATATTCAATTTTTCTGCACTGACAAAATTCAGTTTATTCTGAGAATTAATGAAAACATAAGAAAAAAATTAGTACATGAAAAAACACTAACATTGCTGAAATCTTCCAAATAACTTTAAAAAGAGTCTTCTTCACTTTTTGTGTTATAACTATCATATTACCTTAAATCTGACTCCCTCTTCCAGCACAATGTATCCTTGAGAAGGAGTCAAATCCACTGATGGTTCTGAAGAATTAAATTCACTTATAAGATATTGAACAGACACTGTTCCAAATAGTCCCTGAGGAGGTTCTCTAATGATATTTAACACTGCAACACTTTCCATCAGATGGAGAGCTGTTTGCTCTCTTAGGAAGAAGTGATCACTGTTATTGAATGACAAAATTCCATGTCCATCATCATTGGCAAGTATAGTAATTGTGGCTTTTGAGAAATAAATAATAGAGATATGCGTCAATTAACATAATAAAGTATAATTGTAAAAATACACAAGTAAATTAATATATACATAAATCCATTCTTTCTTTAATATGTGTATATTGCTTTTATGTCCCTGATATTACTTAACAGAATATGTACAGTAATTTCATGACCATAAGGTGCACCGGACTATAAGGCGCACCCCCAAGAGTCGGCAAAATTCGCAACTTTGTAGATCAGATAAGGCGCACCGGACTATAGGGCGCACTTTTTTTTTTTGCAGCAAGGCCCCGCCCCCAGCTCCCCCCGCGTGTTTGCTGGACGAGGCCCCGCCTCCATCCGGCCGCCGCGGCACCGTGGCCCTGCCTCCACCCGGCAACCCCGACCCCGCCTCCAGCCAGGAGCCCCAGCCTCGCAGCCCCGCAGGCATCCAGCAGCCCCGGTCCTGCAGGCACCCAGCGGCCGCAGCCCCGCAGGCACCCAGCAGCCCCAGTCCCGTGGGCACCCGGAAGCCCCGGCCTTGCCTCCACCCAGCAGCCCCTGTCCCGTGGCCCTGCGGGCACCTGGAAGCCCCGGTGCTGCCGGCAACCAGCAGCCTTGGCCCCGTGGCCCTGCAGGCATCTGGAAGCCCCGGTTCTGCAGGCACCCAGCAGCCCCTGTCCCGCGGCCCCGCGGGCACCCAGCAGTCCCGGTCCCGCAGGCACCCGGAAGCCCGGTCCCGTGGCCCCGCAGGCACCTGGAAGCCCCGGTCCCGCAGCCCCGCGGGCACCCAGCAGCCCCTGTCGGGCAGGCACCCAGCAGCCCCGGTCCCATGGCCCAACGGGCACCCAGCAGCCCCGACCCCGCCTCCAGCCAGGAACCCCGGCCTCGCAGCCCCGCAGGCATCCAGCGGCCTGGGTCCTGCAGGCACCCAGCGGCCGCAGCCCCGCAGGCACCCAGCAGCCCCGGTCCCGCGGGCACCCGGAAGCCCCGGCCTTGCCTCCACCCAGCAACCCCGGTCCTGCAGGCACCCAGCAGCCCCGGTGCTGCCGGCACCTGGAAGCCCCGGTCCCGCGGCCCCGTGGGCACCCAGTAGCCCCAGTCGGGCAGGCACCCAGTAGCCCCAGTCCTGCAGGCACCCAGCAGCCCCGGTCCCACGGCCCCACAGGCACCTGCAAGCCCCGCTCCCACGGGCACCCAGCAGCCCCGACCCCGCCTCCAGCCAGGAGCCCCGGCCTCGCAGCCCCGCGGGCACCCAGCAGCCCCGGACCTCCAGGCACGTGGAAGCTGTGGCCCCGTGGGCACCCAGTAGCCCCAGTCCTGCAGGCACCCAGCAGCCCCGGCCCCATGGCCCTGCGGGCACCCAGCAGCCCCGGTGTGCGGCCCCGCGGGCACCCAGCAGCCCTGGTCCTGCAGGCACCCAGCAGCCCCGGTGCTGCCGGAACCTGGAAGCCGCGGCCCCGCGGGCACCCAGCAGCCCCAGTCGGGCAGGCACCCAGCAGCCCCAGTCCTGCAGGCACCCAGCAGCCCCGGTCCCACGGCCCCACAGGCATCTGGAAGCCCCGCTCCCATGGGCACCCAGCAGCTCCAGTCCCATGGCCCCGCGGGCACCCAGCAGCCATGACCCCGCCTCCAGCCAGGAGCCCCGGCCTCGCAGCCCCGGAGGCACCCAGCAGCCCCGGTCCCGCAGGCACCTGGAAGCCCCGGTGTGCGGCCCCACGGGCACCCAGCAGCCCCGGTCGGGCAGGCATCCAGCAGCCCCGGTCCTATGGCCCCGCGGGCACCCAGCAGCCCCGGTTCTCCAGGCACCTGGAAGCCGCGGCCCCGTGGGCACCCAGCAGCCCCGGTCCCGCAGGTGCCCAGCAACCCCAGTCCTGCAGGCACCCAGCAGCCCCGGCCCCATGGCCCTGCGGGCACCCAGCAGCCCCGGTGTGCGGCCCCGCGGGCACCCAGCAGCCCTGGTCCTGCAGGCACCCAGCAGCCCCGGTGCTGCCGGAACCTGGAAGCCGCGGCCCCGCGGGCACCCAGCAGCCCCAGTCGGGCAGGCACCCAGCAGCCCCAGTCCTGCAGGCACCCAGCAGCCCCGGTCCCACGGCCCCACAGGCATCTGGAAGCCCCGCTCCCATGGGCACCCAGCAGCTCCAGTCCCATGGCCCCGCGGGCACCCAGCAGCCGTGACCCCGCCTCCAGCCAGGAGCCCCGGCCTCGCAGCCCCGGAGGCACCCAGCAGCCCCGGTCCCGCAGGCACCTGGAAGCCCCGGTGTGCGGCCCCACGGGCACCCAGCAGCCCCGGTCGGGCAGACACCCAGCAGCCCCGGTCCTATGGCCCCGCGGGCACCCAGCAGCCCCGGTTCTCCAGGCACCTGGAAGCCGCGGCCCCGTGGGCACCCAGCAGCCCCGGTCCCGCAGGTGCCCAGCAACCCCAGTCCTGCAGGCACCCAGCAGCCCCGGAGTGCGGCCCCGCGGGCACCCAGCAGCCCTGGTCCCATGGCCCCGTGGGCACCCAGCAGCCCCAGTCCCGCAGGCGCCCAGCAACCCCAGTCCTGCAGGCACCCAGCAGCCCCAGTCCCATGGCCCCGCGGGCACCCAGCAGCCCCGGTCCTATGGCCCCGCGGGCACCCAGCAGCCCCGGTCCTGCAGGCACCCAGCAGCCTCAGCCCCGCAGGCACCTGGAAGCCCCGGCCCCGCAGGCACCTGGAAGCCCCGGCCCCGCAGGCACCCAGCAGCCCCCGTCCCGCGGGCACCCAGCAGCCCCGGTGCTGCCGGCACCTGGAAGCCCCGGTCCCGCGGCCCTGCGGGCACCCAGCAGCCCTGGTCGGGCAGGCACCCAGTAGCCTCAGTCCCGCAGGCACCCGGAAGCCCCAGTCCCGCGGCCCCGCAGGCACCCGGAAGCCCTGGTCCCGAAGGCACCCAGCAGCCCCAGCCTCGCCTCCAACCAGTGGCCCTGGTCCCGCGGCCCCGCCTCCAGTCAACAGCTCCGGCCCCGCAGGCAGCCGGCAGTCCTGGCCCCGTGGGCACCCAGCAGTTCCGGCCCCGTGGGCACCCGGCAGTCCCGGCCCTTCGGCCCCGCCTCCACCCGGCAGCTGTAGCCCCGTGGCCCCGCCTCCACCCAGCAGCCGCAGCCCTGCCGGCTCGCCCCGCGGCTCGCAGCTCTCACTTCCGGGTTTGCAAATTTCCGAACTTTGCACATCAGATAAGGCGCACCGGACTATAAGGCGCACTTCCGGGTTCAGGGGAAAATTTTAGTCAAAAGGGTGCGCCTTATAGTCGTGAAATTACTGTAAGTATTTTGCTTTATCCAGAAAGATTTCTAGAAAGGAATAATCTAGCCTCTTTTCTTAAAACATCCAGTTTTTGCATTTTCTGATTTTCGGTTTTATGTATTATTTTTCTAGTTTTACATTTTTGAAAGGGATGTTTAAGAACTTTCCAAATAAATTCAATCATCTACCATAGGAGCACACTGGTGTTTTCTAAAACATGATTATTTAGAAGACTGAAATTAAAGTGACTGAGATACAATTCTGAAAAATGAGAACTTCAAAACTAAGTTTTACCTGTTGTGTTCTCCCCTAATTCCAGGCCAAATGAGGGATTTGTTAGAATTAACTGGAACGTCTCAACACCTTCAGGAATATCATCATCACAAATCACAACGACAACAGATTTATTCCTTTCTCCATCAGCAAAAAAAAGAGTCTAGCATTGAAATACAGAAAGTAGTGAATATACAATAGCTGATAATGCACACAGGAATTTTAAATTTAGGCAGAGCAGAATTGCCTTAAATAGGCAGGAAAGAAGAAGCAAGAAGAGGAGTAATTTCTTTGTCCCTTATAAATTGATTGAAAAAGAAGCAAAACAGTTAAATAGTTCAGCATTTTGCAGAGTGAGGACAAACAAGAGCAATTCACTTTGAAAGTCCTGTTGCGAAAAATATTTAATCTTATATGAAATCTTACAAGCGCTTGACAAACCAAAATTGTATTTGAAATAGATGTTTGAAAGTTTACAAGTGCTTCAGTACTAGAAAAGAAAGAAAGACTAAAATAAGAAGGCTAAATCTATCTCACTCTATTCAGATGATCAGAACAGTTGAAAAAAGTTGAGAAATCTAGATGTACTAGTGACGCTTCTGCAGAATAAATAAGAAGATGTTCTTTTAAGGAAGTTGAAGAAATTACAACTATTAGATTTAAAACTTGCTTCTTACCCTTGAGATCACATTAAAATCCAAACCCAGGTGTGCCTCCAAATTTTGGGCATAAAAAAATACTGACACATTGCCATAAGATCCTTTGTTTCGGTATGCCATTATGGTCAGATTCCCATGAGATTCATTAACTTCAAAACTAAAACAAAAACCAAGACAAATTCTCAGTGCTCACTGAGCATGTTCTTTTAACAAGATGGTAGATAATTGTTATATTTTCACTTAAAATCATCCTCGCTACCTTTTAAGAAAAAGGCACTATTACAGTAAGGTATCATTACCACTTATCTAATGCAACCATTATATCTTTTTTTTCTTATCAAAATGGAATTTAACTATAAGACCCTTTTCCCCTACTTAATAGAGGCAGATTAAGACTGTCTATGAGCATGGATGCCTACTTTCTAGCACCTGGAAATCACAGACTAAGATCTGGGAGATACCAATGTGCATGCTCACATGGATTCAGAGGCTGGGGCACTGGATGGAGGATTGCGGGAGTGATGTAAGTTCACAATACCAAAGGACAATAGTGAAAATAAGTACACAGTAGCATAAGATTTCTGAGTACACACACTGTAAATGTTGGTTTCTAATGTGGGAATTATCTTTCCCATTCCACTGAACTGAATGATACAGTGTCATCTCAAAGATTTGATCCTATTGTTAATAGGAGTTTTACTGTTAATTGAAAATTAAAATAGTTGGGCAACACTAATCAATAACTCCCATAGGGAGCTCCTCTTCAAGGTGACAAAACTTACTTGGTACTTTCCCATTCAACTACTCCGCTTACTCCATCATTAGCATCAATAATAATTTGAGAAGCTAAACCTTCCACATCTAAAAAGGAAAACAGAAGGACAACATGTGAGAACAGTAGAATTCATTTTCATTATTTTCAAGAATAACAGAAACATTTCTTTATATATTTACTAATTTTATAGAAGAAATACATAATTTTCCATTGCCAAAATGCGGAGGAGAAAATGAAGTGGACAGGGTACTTGGAAAGGCTTGAAGAAAATCTGTCCTTAATAGCTTACTATTAAAACTGCAGCACAGTGCTTTCAATTATCAACATTACATTACACAAAAAAAATTGAAGAAAACCCAAGGCACAGAAAAAGTAGAAAATTACAAAAGCAAGATTTTTCATCAAGTCTTAATTCATCAAGTCTTAATTCATTGCGTGTTTTTATTATGATGATATTTAATGTTTTGCAAACTGTGCCATTCTGAATACGGGAGGGAAAAGGAGTAAAAAGGAATAATTATCCAGAATGTCATCTCATATTTGTTTCAGTGCCTGATAATAAATCTTAATGATAAACACCACAGATTCTACTATAACAAAAGAATTATTAATTACCTTTTAGTTAGTTCATGTACTGTAACATTCTATTACTATAAAAAAACACATGTATCTTCACAATAACTCTCTAAGATTATTGTATGTATTGCCCTGTGAAAATACTGAATAATAGATGAATGACAGCAATTTCCACTAATTTTAGGGACCAGAACTTGACAGTCAGAACTTGATTCTTCTGAAAAAATAATGCCTTATTTTAAGCATCACATCTACCTCAATTTATGTCAATTTACTTCTAATAAAAATTAAAAACAAATGAAGATTTATAAGTTCTGCAAAACAAATTGATTTCACTAAATCTGTAGTAAATATACTGGCTTTAGATACATCAGAGAGATTTCTATTAAGTCAGATAAAACTGAATAAAAGTAAAAGATCACCTGCCATGAATCCAAACCTGACACTATGAGATAGTGATAAACGTGAGCCACAGCTGCAACACCTCTACACAGACAGCAGAAAGGTCCAGAAATCCATAGGGATTACAGTGCATATAGACCCTTCAGCTTCCTCACTGGTATCTTCCCTTGTTACATCTGTGAGTCTGATTAACTCACTCAAGTTCTATAATACTTCCCTTTCAACATCAGCCCTCTTATTTCATATCTGGCATTTTTCCCCTCTCGTGATGATCTCCTGCCATTTTATCCCATCTTAAGTCCTCCTTCTATCCAATAAGTTCATTAATTTTTCTTTCATCATTCTTAAGTATCAAACATTTTCTCTTTTCCTAATTTCTTACACTTTTGTATTAGAGTTGGGCCTTCCACCTTTTCTAGATGATGGGATAGAACAAGGGAAGCATGAAGAAAACAGAACTGTCCTTATGTTTGCTGTTTATGCTCCATATCCATGAAGCCTCAGATCAGAAACATAGGTCAGTTAAGTTTCATGTGTTTAACTGCATGTCACAGACATCCCAGACCTACATCACATATTGCATGCATGTGGCTAAGACAGAGTCAGCATTTACGATATATTCCAGACAGGTACGATTAACTGCATGTCAGTGTCATGTGCAGAACACCCATCACTTTTGGTACCAGACACCAAGAATTATATTGAAGATTTTCTATGGGGTATGTGATTGCTAAATCCTAAACAAATGCACTACACCAACAAGGAATTGAATTCTCAATCATAAAAAAGAAAATATACAAAAAGGGAAACCAAGATTTGAAAATTGTCTGATAACAGAATTAATGGTGACATTTTATAATGAGGAAAACCTTTTGTCTCATGGATTAAAACTATTACCTGATCATCCTAAGTACATCAGAGTCAAATGGTCATGACCCAGACTGCTAACCATGTATGGCAGAAGGTAAGATTATACCACACTCAGACTAATTTAAATCAGGAAATTCTTCATACTTTTTATGTTTTAAATTTTACATTGAACTAATCACAGCTCAGTGCCTACACATCATCAGTCTTGCAAGTTACCTTTCAGTCTGTAACGAATTAACTCTGTCCCTTCAATACGCATGCAAAGAAAGGGAAAAAGAGTCACAGAGGATGTTAGAAATAATCAGCATAATTAGTCACTGGTGTCACAGGATAATGCAACTGTCTTTAAAGCCAATGGTAGTCTGCTACTGAGTTCAGCAGAATGAGGACCTAAATAAGCAAACAATAAATGAAGTTGTGTGGAAGAGTAGGAATACAGTAGATCATGACTCCTAAAAGTAGTTCTGATAAAGAGTAATAAAAAGGCACTTTTGAAAGAGTGAGCAAAGGAACTACTTGAAGGAATTCTTTGTACATACTTGTTTCCATCATTTGCTTGGAAATTAAAATCACATTAACACATTGCCAATGCAACTTTTGAGAAAACTGTGTTCTCCAATTGCCAATTGCTAATTACTAACTACTGTATTAAAATTGTCTTGTCATTTTTACTGGGCTTTAAAAAGTAAGAAGCCAGTGTAATGATTATGTTTGATGTTCTACAATGTTTCTTGAAGAACACCCTGTCTCATTTTGGTTTATTTGAGAAGTGGTAAGTAGAATAATGATGTGCCAGAGTAATATATTATGAATTCAATTTATATAAAAATAAAATTAAACATAATTGGTTTTAAGTTGTTTTACCTAGCCTAGGTGGGGAGGAAGTTGAATGGTTCATGGTAAGTTCCACCGAAGTTATATTGACCAAAAAGAATTCCTGCACTTCTGGTACATCATCCTACAAAACACAAATCCAGTATATTCTCTTATCGTTTTGTTTATGAAACAATCACAGAATTTGTCAAAAAGCAGCACACTAGAAGTCTCTAACGTTATAGTAACATTAGAATTAATTTATGCTTTCATTTTCCTGGGACACTTTCACATAAAATGTTAATTATGAAGCAAGACATTATATTTAATGGAAAAGATTGTGGTGAAACTGTACTAGATGTGACTAAATTTCTGCTCAATTTTAAAGGCACAAATAGCAACCACTGATAAAAGTAACAGCCTGATAAACCTCTTCACTGATAAAGTGGCAAGCAATGAATTACACTTGTCTGAATATCAGAAACTAAAGTCTTAATGAAAGAGTTAAATTTCATTTGAGTAAGCACTGTCTTATGTGATTTTACCATTAAGGACCAAAGCAGCCTATCTAAATTAAAATAAAATGGATAGCTTCAAGTAATACAACTTGCAAGACTAAGGGTCCACAATATTCATTTTCAGTTGTCATACAAATAAGGACAGAGTGAAAGGATACAGAGTTACCTCTAGAATAGTAACATTTATGACAGCTGATGTTTCTCCTTCTTCCAAAATCACTGAGTCAGAAACAGCTACATAATCAGCTCCTGATTCAGCCAAGGTCCCCTCTGTCTGGTTACTTAAGGAGACCAATCCTGGAACTGTGGTATATGTAACATTGATGGCACCTGTTTAAAATGTGACCAAAAAAACCCCACTTTTTCAATTTTTATGTAATGTTCACTGGAATAGACAAAGAAAGAGATCACTTGAAAAATGGAACACCTAACTACAAACCAGAGAATTAAAACTAATCTGAAATCAACGAGACCTGTTTCTTTCAGTCTTTTGTCCAAGACCACAGGACACAGAAAGCATTAGGACCCAAGCTATTAATATATTTGACATGCTGAGAACTTCAAATACTACATTACATACCTGGGACATCTAATATTTTATTGATACCTGGTTCGGTGTCATGGGAAGTAGTGTGTCTGGAACAAGGAAGAAAGGCTCTAATGAGAGCTCTAAATTTAGTTTCCTTTCCAGACAGACTGTCACAGATGTTGATAGAGAATAAAAACATAGGGATACAGTGATAAATTTTACTACAGGAAAAGCTAGACTTTTTTCTCTATAATAATGCCATATCTCACCAATCTGCCAGAGTAAGTCAAATTGCAAATTTAAAGAGCATGATCCCAGAGATAAAATCACAAATGAAATTCAAAGTTGATCTGTATGAAATAAAATATAAGGTATAAAAGAATCTTAGTTTTAATAAATAAATATGGAGTTCCATTGAGAGATTTCACATTTACAATGGATACTTAACAATAAACTAATAGTTTCCTAAGTAGTGTTTGGAAGATAATTTAGATACTGATTGACATTTAAAAAGAAAAGGAAAACAAAGAAATGACATTTAAATTCCCCTACAAATCTGTAGTGTGTCCAGATCTTGAATATTTATTTCCACTGATCACTTCACCTCAAAATAGAGAAAAACAAATAAGAGAGATTATCACTGAGTTCTAAATAGAGTATAAAAACATAAATAGAAAATTATTAGGTATGTTATCTCTCAATGGAAGTCAAAATAGGAAGGAAGGAAACACAAAAAAATATTTTGGCACACAGCACATTATTAAAGTTAGTACCATTTAATTTGATTTTAAAAGGAAAATTGAATTTAAAAAAAATACATAATTCCTAGGAGAGGCATAAACTGAATTTAGAAGCGTCAACGCAACTTTTTCCAGGGATATTCTTAAACTGTCAGATTCTGGAAGTTTACAGAATGATAATTCTATGTAAACTCCTTTTCTCTTGTTTCTTTATGCCTTCTGGACAGACTAAAAATTCAAGACATATCTGCGGGACATAAAAGTACAACCCTAACAGCCAACTAGCTATGGTCATAGTTCCCAGATACCGTGCTGTAGAATTAAAGGCTATAGCTTCAGTTTTAGTTAAAACTCAGTTTCCAAGCATAGAGTAAGGGGCCTAGAAGTTCCGAAAACCTCAGTTGTATCCAAGATTTTCAAGATTTTCTAGCCTCACTATCATGGTTTTTATTTGTCTTATTATATTGAAAACAAAATCTAATTTCTCTTGGAGAAATTATACAAACCTAGAGATCCAAATTCTCTGTTAATAAAAAGTTGAACTGTTTTGTTTTCCTCTGGAAGTAAAACTACCCTGGATGAAGAAGCAAAATTCAGTAGTCCATGTGGTTCATCACTAGCTTCTACTGTCAGAAGAGCTTCATATCCTTGACTATCCAAAACAGCAGCACCAGCTGGAGAAACACCTGGAAAAGAACCAATAGACTACAGCTAATAATGTTAGGTAAATAAAGTTTAGTCTTACATTACTGCTATTTTTATGTAAAAGTGACAGGCAGTAACACTACAAATGAAATCAAACCAAATACATTATATGCTCACTGAATTTTACAGATGGTGTGGAATGTATATGTAATTGCATTCTATAACAAGCACAGGAACATTTAATCACAACAAAAATTGTATGCATAAAACTATAGAGTTCAAGACTATATTGAGAAATGAGAAAACCTGAAGAGACAGTACTTTCCTAAACTACAGTAATTTCACTATTATAAGCCACACCATTTTGACTAAAATTTTGGTCCGAACCCAAAGTGCAGTTTATAATCAGGTGCGGCTTATATACGGACAAAGAATGAAAAGTTGCTGTTTTAGTTTGGAGGACAGGTGTCTGCTGAGAAAGACAGGAACTTCTCTTTGAAATGGAGAATGTAAACCCCCTCCCTCCAAATTATTAGAATTTTGAAATCTAGGGGCTTTCAGGCAAAAATATGGGAATTAGGAATAACAGTTCTTTTCTAGGGAAATTAAAATAGAAATACAGTACTACAACCTGACACCCCATCAGGCAGGGTGTTGGTAGCAGTCCCATTAAATGGTGGCTGCAGTCCTCTTGCAGTGACAAATGTGATTCAGTTGAAGCAGTGCTCCTGTAGAAGATGCAGTTTCCCTCCGGAGGTCCAGTAGTGATGTGGAGAAATCCAGTTTTCCTCTGGAGTCCAGTGGAGAAAGGGGTTACCTTAATGTCCCAAAACCTCTGTTTTTATCTTGGTAAGAAATGTTGGGTTTTTCCCCGTGGCTGTAGCAACTTCCAATGGGATGCAGTAATTTTATCAGTCACACAGTGGCATTCAATGGGCCATTAGCAGAAAATGACTCGCTGGGGGAATGATGGGTTGTGAAAAGATAAAGAACAATGCCCGCCTGGTTTCAATGGATGGCCCATTAGCAGAATATCTGCCGTTGAGATAAGGATCACTGTCCCCACCCTCAACAGATGGTTATAGAATAAATACCTTTTATCACACTCTGTATTGTAATGTGAGGTTTATAATCAGGTGCGGCTTATATATGGACAAAGAACGAAAAGTTGCTGGCAACCAGAAGTGCGGCTTATACTCAGTGTGGCTTATAATCGTGAAATTACTTGTAAAAGGAAAGAGAAAGCTTTTCTAGGAACTCATTATAAAACTTAACATTATATTCAACTTCTCAATCATTCCATTAAGAAATTACTACCAGCGTTGCCTTGATGAAAAATTGTATTAATTTATACTTATCCTGAAGGATTACAAGAGTAAACAAATTATTAAGACAAGTGTGCAAGGCATCTATCAGCAACACCACCCTTGTCAAGTTAGTTTGATGTTAGACACTAATTCCACTTTAACAAAAGGTATTTCAGAAGGGATGAAGTTTCAGGCTTCTTTTGTCATTATAATTTCAATGAAAGAGTAAAATATTCTGACCTCCTGTAATTCAGAGACAGAGCAGAAAGACAGCTTGACAGACAAGATTGTTTAAAAAGATAAAAATACCAATTTATTTTATGACACCTGCCTCATATGTATACATAAATACACAGATGTGTCTTGTCTGTTTCAAAAAAATGGGAATAAATTTTGCATCGTTTGCAACATTTTCAATATTCTTAGTCCTACACTTCCAAAATGGTTCAATACATGCAGAGCTATTACACTAATAAATGGCAATTTTAGATATAGCAGATATAACAGTCTGTAGTTCAGCATTACCTTCTGTTTTGATGTTGTATAGGATGATCCGGTATTCTTCTTTTTCTTCTGGAATATGGTCATCCAGTAAGTGGATGTATAATGTTGTATTCAATACCCCCTATAAAGGTGATTGATAAACTGATTAGTCATTAGTGTACAGAGTACAATTAATACCACTCTCTCATATGTATTTTGAGCAATACCTTTAAGAAATGTCAAGTTAAAATACTGAGAACTATACAATCCCTGTAGTTTAATCATATCAAGACAAAGAAGACTGCTATAAAAGCATACTTGTTTTTTCAGCTCACTTTAAATTACAATATTCTCTTGTAGCCATTATATTAGCTTATGGACTCACCTCAGTAAAAAAGAGAATTCCAGAATAATATTCAAAATTTCGTTGTACATTATGTCCAACTATTTTCCACTCAACAGTAACATTTCCCAGTCCTGGGGCAGTTCTTACAATATGGAATTGCAGTCGTTCTCCTAGGAACAAAGGACAAAATGCAATATTATGGAGTTTATTCTTCCATAATTCAACTATTAAAATGAAAAAATATGAATCACAGTTAAAGCATTTTTAATGTAAAAGCTTAATATTTTTAATAGTGAGCTTCCCCATAGTTAAGTAATACCTATTTATTTAAATATTGAAACAAAACCACCACAAATCTAAACTCTTTCCTCATGGGTTTTTATGAATTTAGTTCATTCTTGGAAAGAATTATCAACATATAAAGGAATCTGGTACATATGCATAACTGCTATCAAAACATACACAAAACAAAGTGTAGCTCTGTTTGTGAACTACACACAGAACAAACGCCCTACACACAGCTTTAACACAGTTTTCTGCACCAGCTAACTGGCAAGGAATAGACATGTTCCTAACATTGGCAGTATCTTGTGACTTTACACAGTACATGTGGAAAAATTCTTGTAATTACCTACCTGCAAGTTCCATATATGTGAGTTTGAATTTACAAATGTTATCAGCTTCTGGATGTTAGAAAACACCCGAGAAAAAAAAAAAAGTCATAATTTTAAAAGGGTAGTATTTAGAAGCAAAAAAAAGATGTTTTATAATTTAAAATAATTTTAGTAATTTATTATAATTTCAGAGATAATAAGTATCAAATGAAAATATGCATCTATAAGAAGTAGTTATGGTATTTTTTCTACATTTATAATATTTAACCAAATGGTCACTTAAAGAGTAAACCCTTTAGGAAGTTTTGAAAAATTAAGAAAATTCATATAATTATAAAGTATGAAATAGCTATATACATTTATACAAAATAAATATGTGATATAAAATTAAATATTTTAAATATGGGCATGTATAATTACATATTATATTAATATTAAATATATCAGCAGGTAACATTAGTAAAATTGTGCGATACATCTACATTAGAAGAGAGATATTTATTTTAATACATAACTGCATTGCATCTGTATGCCAACAGTATTTTTCCAATTCATAGAATGGAAGTTTGCCAGCATATAATTATGGAATTAGTCTTCAAAGACATGAAATACACAGAAATTTATAATATTGAGGTTCTTGTAAATAATCATGTAAACTTAGATCCATCCTCAACTGACTGAAAATTACTTTTTTAGTATTGCTATAAATTGACTTGAATTTTTGTTGTTGTTGCAAAACTGGCAACACTTCCATCTTTTAGTTTGTGTTATGTACACACTTAAAAGCCACCCTATTGAGAAACACTGAGATACATCTGTGAAAGGGAAAGAGCAGATGTGGTGCTTTGTTCTTAGTGCTTGGCATACAGAATTGAGTAGCCCAGCTACTCTCACTGTATAACTCAAAGAACACCAAATCAGGATGCTTATCCGGTTATTCCGGTATATTATATTGCAAGACAATATTGTATATCTAAAACCGGCAGAAAAAAATTGATCAATTTCTGGACATGTTCTCTGTTTGGTAAGGAAATATTTGAGGGATGCCAATATATGGGCTACGAATGAGATAGATATCAACAACAAACTTTGAAAGACCTTAATATAATAAACTGAAAAATAAATTTGTGAAGAAGTAATACAAAAATTGTATACACCGATTTTCCAGTACATAAAATTAGTAAGTTATCAGTCTCATCATTTCAAACTTCATTTAAAGCAGTCTTGCTTTAAGTTGCCACACTAGTACTAAGAGAACAAACACTTCAAAATTTATTGACATCAAAAGAATTCTGCTTCTACAGTAAGATATCTGAAGACAGACTGACAATTTACAGGTCCCACTAAGCCTAATCTTCCATGTCATTTAATACTACCTTGAAATCTGTTTATCCCATTTGAGAATTTTGTGCATCCAAGGTAAATGAATAAATATTTGACAGAAAAATAATTACAGTAATTTCACGTGTATAAGGCACACCCTTTTGACTAAAATTTTGGTCCCAACCCGGAAGTGCGCCTTATATGCCAGAGCACCTTATATATGGACAAATTTTGGAAATTTGCCAACCTGGAAGTGTGAGCCGCGAGCCAAACCATGCAGGGTCGCAGGGCTCAGCGGGGCTTAGCATGTGTCCTGGTTTGGAGGACAGGTGTCTGCTAAGAAAGGCAGGAGCCTCTCTTTGAAATGGAGAATGTAAACACCCCTCCCTCCAAATTATTAGAATTTTGAAATTAAGGGGCTCTCAGGCAAAGATATGGGAATTAGGAATAACAGTTCTTTACTAGGAAAATTAAGATAGAAATACAGTACTACAAAGAAACAAACCCCAAACACTGACAAAGTGTCTTGGGTTACAATACAGGATGTGATCACAGAATGTATTCTATCACCATCTGTTGTGACCAGGTGGGGCAGTGATCCTTATCTCCGTGGGAGATACTCTGCTAATGGGCCATCCATTGAAACCAGTAGGGTTCTTTATCTTTGCACCCCTCATCCTTCCTCCAGGGAGTTATCTTCAGCTAATGGCCTATTGAGTCTCACTGTGTGACTGATAAAATTACTGCATCCCATTGAAAGTTGCTCCAGCCAGGGGGAGAGCCAAGCCTTTCTTACCTAGATAAAAATTGAAATTCTAGGACACCAAGTAGCCCTTTCTCTACTGGACTCTAGAAAAAAATGAGATTTCTCCACATCACTACTAGATCTCTGGAAGGAAACTGCACTTTCTACAAGACCACTGCTTCAACTAAACCACATCTGTCACTGCAAGAAGGTTGCAGCCACTATTTAATCAATCTGCCACCAACACCCTGCCTGACAGGGTGTCAGGTTGTACTGTGACTCTGTCAGAGTTTGGAGTTTGTTTCTTTGTAGTACTGTATTTCTATTTTAATTTCTCTAGTAAAGAACTGTTATTCCTAATTCCCATATCTTTGCCTGAGAGCTCCTTGATTTCAAAATTATAATAATTTGGAGAGAGGGGGTTTACATTCTCCATTTCAAAGAGAGGCTCCTGCCTTTCTTAGTAGACATCTGTCCTCCAAACTACGACACTAAGTCACAGTACAACCTGACACCCCGGCAGGGTGACACCCGTCAGTCAGGGTGTTGGTAGCAGTCCCATTAAATGATGGCTGCAGTCCTCCTGAAGTGACAGATGTGGTTCAGTTGAAGGAGTGGTCTTGTAGAAGTGCGCAGCCTCCCTCTGAAGATCCAGCGATGATATGGAAAAAAAGTCTGGTTTACCTCTGGAGTCCAGGGAAAAGAGGGTGACTTGGTGTGCCAGAATTTCAGTTTTCATCTAGGTAGGAAAGGCTGGGCTCTCCCCACTGGCTGGAGCAACTCCCAATGGGATGAAGTAATTTTATCAGTCACACAGTGGGACTCAATGGCCATTAGCAGAAGATAACTCCCTGGAGGAAGGATGAGGGGTGCAAAGATAAAGAACAACGCCCTACTAGTTTCAATGGATTAGTAGAGTATCTCCCACATAAGTTGAGTATCTCCCACGGAGATAAGGATCACTGCACCACCTGATCACAACAGACGGTGATAGAATAGATACTTTGATCATATCCTGTATTGTAACCCAAGACAGCAGGGTTGGTGTGATTGTTACTAATTGGTTACTTTGTTGCATGCAGATCCTCTCTGCAAAAGAAAAAGTGTGCCTTATACTCCAGTGCACCTTATATATGGGCAAAGTTTGGAAATTTGTTGACACCTGGAAGTGTGCCTTATACTCTGGCGCACCTTATACTCGTGAAATTATTGTACTTTAATATCATCACAGAATACATACTATAGAGAAAGGCTATTTCAATGCAACATTATGTAATACAAAAAAATTTCACTGAAAACTGTAAAATACTTCAAGACATAGAACCCTGATACACTGTAATGCAAGCCCCAGGAAGAAACCTGAAGTACAATGCATTTTAATTAAAGACCCTCCAGTAGTCATCTACCGACCCGTGGAAAGCTCAGCCATCTTAACCAAAATCTTTGTTATTCCTATCCAGTCAGAAATACTAACACAAATAAAAACTGACTTCCAAAAATTGCAAGTGTTCTTAGGTTAATGTTGCTATTTTGTTGTATGGGGGTTTTTAATATTTTACCCTTTTATATATTTCTTTAGATTTCTGTCTATATCAAGGAGAAGAGGACCTAATCCATTCTCCTCCTGTTCCTTATTTCATGCTATTGCATTATGTTTTTATCTAATTCAGTCATAGCCATACAACTCTTGCATGTTCTGTTTGTACTTAAATGCTGCCCTTGCCCTCAACACAGTGATTGTATGAATAGAATATATTCATGTATGTCACCAAGACAGCCATGATCCACAGCTGAAGTGAGAAGAAAGGATTTATTCCATTACGTAACTTTCAAAATAGAGTCTCCTACACTGCTAAACTTATTCCATATCAGCAGGGCAAATAGTACCCTGAGCACTGTGTTACATACCAAAAGGCCTGGACCATTTGATGCACAATTCCTTCACCAGGTTGTGTTTCACCAACCCTCTTAATTCCCGCCCCCCGCCCCCCCCATACAAAGAGGTCCAAATCTACGGGAAAGGCTTTTAGCCTTTAACAGCATCCTGTTATCTGTGAGAAAATCTATTTATTTTCGGTTGGCAGACAACAGTGCAGAGAGAACATAAATACCTGAATTTTCTCACACCGAGTATTTTCTTACATCTCCCATCTGCAGGGCTACTCTTGAAGCAAATCTAAAATGAACTTATTTTTCTTTTTCCTCACCAATCTTCAGTTTTTCAAATTATTTCTCCCCACAGGGCTAAATAATATGAACAGCTTGAAAAAAAATACTGAGTTGCTTAACAGAAATTGTTCAATAATATAATAAATAGAAAAGATAGTACTATTTGGATTTGTGTCTGATAATGTTTGTCTTCATAAGAAAAATCTTGATAAGGAAAAGCACTGAAATAATTTAAAAGTTTTAGCTCATTCCTTTTTTTTTTGTATTAAAGTGAACTAGTTTGGCTGTTTTTTCTTGCTATAATGCAATGCACTATTTTTCACAAGCTGAAGAATTGGAATCAGCTTTAGCACTACATATGTACTATATATAGAAGATAAAAGCTCCAAATAAAAGCTTTCAGTTTCAGCATGCTATGACTAATAATGAACCAGTGGGAAGTAAATAAGGTCTTTGTAATCTTGAGGAATGAGATTATTTATATTAATTCCTTGGTCACATTAACAGCTGTTCTCAGACTGCCAGACTACAGCTGGCTACTCAGGCAGGCAAACGGTCTATTCACCTTTTCCATTTCACTTAAGTGCTCTTTGCAGGAGTTAAAAATCCAAATGTAGTGCTAAGTGTGCTAAGTAGGTAGTTATTCTCTGTTTCCTGGCATTCTCTGAATAGTGATAACAATCACTGAATGGTTATCAACAGAAAGCACAGAGATGAAAGCTCATGTTAAACAGAGTGTGGTCAACACACAGTACCCACCTTCACGACCAATAACAGACCTTCCAGTTGTCTGGAAGCCAATGATTCCTGCCACATTGTCACTTGCCAGGATAACCACTGTGACAGTGTCAAAACTGGGCAGAATCCTACTCCCTCCTTCAGTATGCACCAGGCTGATTATGATGCTTTCATTATCCTCTGGCTCTGGGTCATCTAGAATGGTGAGTGTGACGATCTTTTTTGTTTCACCTAAAAGTAGAAGAACATATACATATGTACGCATTCACATGAAAATCACCTTTTAAAAAGATTCAATAATCTATTCTAGCAGTAAGTACTTACATAATATAAAAAAAGGACATGAAGAATCTTTACTTATTTACCTGTCTAGAAGTTATGACTATTGCTATGAAAATTTACTCAATTACTAATGAAAGGTTTTATTAGGCAAGATAATTAACAAATTATTAAATACCCTCTGTAGAAATTAACAATGTTGGTATTCTGAATGCCTAGAATTCTTATTTGCTTTATGACTTCTCCAGTTTTCAAATTTTAATTAGAAAAAGGGAATATAATTCTTCTAAA
Organism: Catharus ustulatus; assembly: GCF_009819885.2. NCBI lineage: Eukaryota > Metazoa > Chordata > Aves > Passeriformes > Turdidae > Catharus > Catharus ustulatus. The sequence goes on from NW_024879544.1 coordinate 329,580, forward strand.
AAGAGTTATCAAGTAAATACATTTTCTGATGAACCACATACAGACATATGTATGCGAAACTTGACTACGTATTTACTGGACCAGGAAATGCATTAAAGTGAACTGTCATTATATTAGTTACTTGTCTTCTGGAATATCAATGAATGACAGTATAAACAGGAAACACAATCAATTACCAGTATATGTATAATACATTACAATTTGCAACACAATCCTATTGGTCATTTTATGTACACAAACTTTATTAATAATTATATCAGTTTACCACATACATATATTTTTTGTTATATTGCCTTTCAAAGTATTTTGAAAATAGATTTAGTAAACTTATAAACACTAATATAATTACATGTCAGTTTCCAAATCACTCCTTGCAACCCTTTATTTGAGTTCAGATGGTTTAGCAAGCTAAATGAACACTAGAATCACTACTACACTCCCATAAATTGTTTTCAAAACAACTATTCAATCATCTCAGACTTTGAAAATATAAAACACATCCATTATGTTGCACAGTGCTTAAGTAATGCCTTTCTAGACTTTTCTTCTTGGGAATTTTTAAACTATCCTGTTATGTTACAAAATCAATACAATCTCAGAATCTAAAAAGATATACCATTAAAAATTAGTACTGAATTGACAGATGATTAACAAAAGACCACTTAGGCCTGATTCTCATTTTCATTACCTTTGATACAACTATTTCAGCAATATTATTCCTCATTTATTTAGCAAAAATGATATCTTTATAATGCATACTGCAATATTTCTTTAAAATGCTTAAATATTTATCTTTTTCATCCCATTTTAAATCTATTTTTTAGTCTTTGTGGTCTTCGTGTGTCTGTTTGTTTTGTGTTTTCTTTTGTTTTAGACAAAAGAAATTAGTGCTAAACCTTGCCTCACCTTCAGCAAACACCAGAATCTCACCAGCACCCACAAAATCCAAGTTTGGGGTAGCAGTTCCACCAACAACACGCCATTCCACTGCCACCTGTCCCAGGCTGCCTTCTGTCCTGTGTATCATTAGCTGCACGTTGACGTCAGGGCGTTCTTCTACTTCAATATACAGACCTTTTTCTGTTGCATTGGGACTTACACTGTAGATCTTAAATACTCCAAAGGCATCCCCATTCATCATTATGGTAACTGTGGAAGTATTTGGCTGTCCAATAGTTGGTTGATGTTTTAAGCTGGCTGAGATGTTCAATAGTTCAACTTTTAACAGGGATATAGTGAATTTTTCATCCAATTCTGGCAGGCTGTCAGGGAGTATGGTAACTGTGAGATTTGCAAACTCTTCCCCTTCCTGCATGATCGCCCACTGTCTTGTGATAGATTCATAATCACTACCAGCAATGGCTTGTGTGCTAAACAGAATGGATGTACTGCTGATGTTTTTCTTGTATGTCCATAATCCTGACATGTTAGTTAATGACCTGATCTCTGTTGTCAGCCAGAGGCAGAGAGGAATCTCTGAGGCACTGGAAAATGTAAAGGCTGAACATGCTTGTTCTTTTAGGCACTGTGTTGCACAGGCATACAGTGGGTCACTTGCTGTTGACACGTTCACTCTGGTGTTAGATGGTCGGTCAGGAATTCCTTGTAGAGGAGACTCGTAATAGGCCAGTATATCCTCACCTTGCTCAATGGCAAGAGCTACAATGTCAGTCTCAGAAGTGCTGTAAAATATTTGCAGCTGACCAAACCTTCCCCCACTAAAAGAAATTAAAATAAAAATGTTGTGTTAGCTGGTGAAGCATGTCTAACATAATACTACTGGGTTAAGCATAAAAATGAACAAAATTAACTAATGCCTTCCGAATCGCGAAAAGTTACAAACAGCTAATTACAGTGACTTCCCTTGAAGCTACTACCAGAATAGTTGAGTAGTTGGGTTATTTGGAGAGCAAGTTTAATCATTTATAGTTTGGGTAGTAGTCTGTTAAACATGCACGTTTGCAACATTTGTTTTTATGATTTAGATCAGTCCTCTTAGGACTGTCAAGGAAGAAAAAGTCTTTGCTGACTAGCACTGTTATCATTCCTCTGAGATGTCATATCCTCAGGATACCATACTTCATATGCAAAACCTGTTCTGCTCTTCATTTTGTCTTACATCACACAACATTTAATTCATTTTGTCCTCCAGTTCACATCATAGGAACAAGTTGGTTTGCAGTTCTAAACGGCTTGACAATTTCACAGGCTTTAAAACTTCAAGTACACTGTGTACACTGGGTTTACACTGCAAACATTTATTTCATTGAAACTTTATGTACATTTCTAACAAGCAGACATCTCCTTTAAAATCAAAATATATGAAAAAAAAGAGAGCTGGCAGAACAAGAAATTTATGCAAACACATACATAAGGGCATGACACTTAAAATTATTGCCAAAATATACCCAACAAGAAACAAACCAAAACAACAACAAAAAAAACCCAAATTCAAAATCAGTCAATATTATACAGACCTTCTCCTGACTGATATATTTGCAAGTAGATTTCGTTCTAGTGGCTCCTGAATTAGATATGAGGATTGTTGAAAGAAAACTGTGCCATAAGGATTATCATTGGCAGGTATAACAATATTTGCTGTGCCATCTAATCCAATAGCACCACCGTTGAAGGCCTGAGTTAATTCTATACGGACAATCTCGAAAAGAAAGAAAAACAAATAATGCAGCTAAATAATTTTTGCCATTTCTAAAGATAATCACAAGCAAAATAAAATCTGAACTTGTTGCAGCTTCCTGCCATAACATTTCTCGTTTGGATCTGCACACATTCCTTATACAAGTTCAAACTCTAATATTGTTCAAGAGAGACATAACTTCTCTACTTACTTCTTCTACTTCTGGAACATCATCAGCTAGGATTTCCAACAGCAACATCTGAATGGTTTCCCCAGGGGCAAAAGTAATATTACCCATGGCAACTTGCAAGTCATCATGAGCAGAGTGTCCATTAATGGTAGCAGCCCACTGAACAGTAATATTACCCAGTGTCCCAGCATTGCGGATTATTGGCAGATTTATGATTACTGATCCAAATTCAGGTTCCTCCACAGTGAATTCGGTATTCTGAAAAACTGACATACACCATAGGGAGAAGTAGTGCATTAACAAACACATTGAGAAGAAATATATCAGTTCCTGAAGTACAGAGTTTTATTTTACTTGCTTGCATTTACTTGCACAGGTAAACTCCTTTTAATCATGTTTAAACCTAAAAGCAATTTTTCAATACTCATATTTTCATCTGCAGAGAAAATTAACACGAAAATTAAGCCTTCATCCAAAAAGTGTATTCCAATACACCCATTGTTTGAGGCTAAACATGAACTGTTTCTAAAGTCATAGAATATAATTTCATAATTATTTCCAGCAAAGAAACTCTTTACCAGATTTCATGTCACTTATTGAAGAAATAAATTAAAACTATTTAATATGGAATATGTTAAGTAGAAATCACAGAATCACAGAATGGGTCAGGTTGGAAGGGACCACCACAGGTCACTCAATTCAAACTCCCTGTTCAAGTACAGCCATTCCAGAGCACAAGGCACAGGAGTTCACCATGACAGCTCTTGAATGTTTCCATTGTAGGAGACTCTACTACCTCTCTGGGCAGTCTGTTCCAGTGCACTGTCACCTGCACAGTAAAGAAGGTCTTCCTCATGTTCAGGTGAACTTCCTGGGAATCAGTTTCTACCTGTTGTCTCTTGTTCTACTGCTTCGTGCCACCAACCAGAGCCTCTAAGAGGCTCAATCCTTTTGTTATATTGATGCCCCATTACTCTTTTATTACATGTTTTAATACAGTTAATATCATCTTTTCCCTACTCTCTCTACACCAACCTTTACTCTCTACACCAACACTTCCGCTTCTGAATATTTTTATTCAGTGGTCAAGTAGCAACTCCCTCACAAACTCCCAGAAAAAAATGTTAACAGAAAAAAGAAAATACGTTCTCCTTTACCAAAGGATCCAAATGGGTCATCAGAAGCCTCAATAGTTATGACTGCCCTCGTCAAAGATCCAAGCAAGGCTCCTCCTGTTGTTTGGTTCAGCAGCTGAACATAAAATGACTCCTCAAGTTCAGGATTGATATCATTAATTATATAAATTGGCACAGCTTTACTTGTCTCCCCTTCTAGTAAGACAACATCTGATGAAGCTACACTGTAGTCCTCACCTAGATGTGCAGATGAAAAAACCCCAACATTAAAATTCAGATAATATCAGTGCTTTATGGCTCAGTGTGGTCAACAGTTATCAGTTATACCCATCTTCTCTTTGCTTACACATGCATTTCTTTGTGGTTTTATGGGGTCTTTTCCTTTATTTTTAGACCCCAAAAGATGGGAGGGAGGGGGGATTTTTGGATATTTTTTTGCTTTTATTTTTCTTTGGAGGGGGTTGGGGGTTTTTTTTGTTTGTTTTGGTTTGGTTTTGTTTTGTTGGTTTTTTGATTTGTTTTAATGTCTTATTGCCTTTGAGATGTCTGGATGGATCAAAATAAAACCTGGTTTGTCCAAGAGAGAGTTTGCACTGTTAGACAACGAGGTAGTTACAAAAGGTCCATTACTGCCTGCTTTTTACAAGGTCACATTACCAAGATGTTTCTATCTTTGATTTATAAATGCTTTCCAGCCTTCCAAGAGATAAAAGTGAAAACAGAAGCCCTTAATGAAAGTAGATTTCCGTAAAGGGCATCTTTTATGTGCTGACTTCACTTTAAGTAAACTTGTCTCGACTGCCGAGGAACATCTGTGATACACTAGATCAGAGCTCTGCTTCAGAAACTAATAGAAAGCACAATCTGATATAAATCTAGCTCCACATTTAATTTATAACACTATGTTACATAAAAATGAAAATTAAAACTTCTCAGAGCATGTACCACCTACCTATTCAATTTGGATATAGATGAAATACAGTGCACTCTATTCTACCTAAGTGATCCTGTAGACTTCATAATTTTTCTCCTTTCTTTACCTTCTCTACAGCAGGGAAAAACTGGAGAAGTTTACATTCCATTTTCAGAAGTACAAGTGTCCTTGGGTTTTGATAGATTTTTCCTTATTTGTTGTATTGCTGAGTTCCCAGCTCTCACTTCCTCTCCAATAAGCTCAACTAAGCAAAACATGATAGGTTTAAATATGTACATGGGACTAAATTGCTTTTACATATACTACTACAGTATTTTGGGGGGTGGGGGGAGAAGGGGCATTTATGTGGTGGTGTGCCACTAAGCAAATAAATACCCCAACTCCTTCCCTCATTTCACTTTTAGATTCTCCAGTGGTAACATGTAAACTTTCCCATATGTCCTAAATTCATACTTGCTATGCACAGCCAATGCCTTACTACTTTATATTTCATACTTGTTACATAATAGACCATTCACTACACACTTGTTTTTTTCAGCTTTAACACAGACTGCATAGTTCTGCTGTCCTTCTTTCTTACCAGCTGTTGCAGTTATTGGCATAGCTTTAAATTTCACAGAAACATCCGAAAATATTCCCCCAGTTCTGGTCACATTAATGATTGGTCCAACATAGTTTTCAGCAACTCGCACAGCTGAAGCTGAAAGCTGAAGTGTTCCAAAAGCATCATCATTGGCATTGATAATCACATGAGCTATTGTCTCACCCACTAAGCCAAGTCGAGGAGAATTTATAACTGAAATATAAAGAGAATTTAGTGACGGTTATCTGAAATGCTTACTATTCACGGCTATAGATTTCATAGGCATACATGGGAGTATAACTGTCTCCAGTTTTCATGAAAATTATCTTTTTTACAATTGGACAAACATAACTACAAACCACATCAAAATATATGTGTTTACTAATTCTACTGTGCTATTGGGCATACATGCCATAATTTTATTGAAAATATGAGATACTATAAATTTATTTATTTATTTATTTATCCATAAGACTAATAGCAAGATCGATACACTTCAGAATTATTTCTGTTTCATTCTTGATATGATGAAATATAAGTAATATTTCAACTACCAGTGGAATTATATTTCAATCTGTTGGCAAGGGCAGCTATTACACATGCCAAAAATTTTTGAAGCACAAATTACGCTGTAATGACCTGAATTTATCATCTGAACGAGAAATGAAGTAAAAATTGTCAACACTAAAAAAGCAGCACACCCCTAATTCTACATCACTTATTTTTCAATAAGACTCCTTGTATTTGAATAAGAAAAACTAGCTTAGTTATTTCCTGCTAGTGAATTTCCAGAAACAATGCTAAATGAGCAGGTACTAGCGCACAAACAAATAATATTCGGCCTGAAAGACCTCGGATAGGACAATGCAAAAGGGATAAAGAAATATTCATGCTTTTCCAAAAAAAAGGTGTGCCAAGGAAATAAATTCCAACAGGCACAAGTCAGGTAACTAAGAGATATCTTAACTATACAGCATTTGGCAGAGGTAAACAGTTCCTTATTTATCTTGCTGCATTTTCTCCTGTTACATATAAATACTAACCTTTGCAGTTAAATTGTAGGTTTTATGTAAGACACTTACTTGGTCGATCCTGAACTTTCTTGATCAAAACAACACTGCTTAGCTCCACAAAAACAGATTCTGACCTCTCAGGATCATCATCATCCAAAATAGGCAAGGATATTGAGGCTTCACTTTCATTGGTTGCGAAGATCACATAACCTATAATGGGTATATAGTCTTTTCCCTCTATTGCTCTGACAGCATCAGGTGGAAGAAAGGGCAACTTTTCTTCACCACCAATAGTTCTGTATTTCACCATTACTGTACCAAGGAGACCACTGCATCTTATAACTGTCAGAGAGATATTTTTTGTTTCTTCCTCAACTTTCATTGGTCTGTTTCGCTCAGAAAAGATGAAGACTCCATATGGATCATCATTTGCTAAAATAGTTAGTGTTGCATTAGTACGATATCCAAGACGACCAAGGGAGACATTGATGATCAAAACTGAAAACATTTTATCCAATTCAGGAACATCATCAGGAGAAATCTGTAATGTAATATTTGCTCTCACTTGGCCAACATCAAATGTTACATTCCCATCTGTAATGGTCAGGTCATTGGTAAGATCGCAGATTATGATCCAATGCAATGTCACCCGAGATAAGGCCCCGTGACTTCTCACAACCTAAGAAAAACATATAAAGACATGCATGTTTTAGTTATATGAGAAAGAAAAACACAAAAGTGTGAAATGCAATTAAGCAAAGACAATAATGTGATGATTTAAAGATATGTCTGTGTTTTAAAAACATGTAATTTTTATTATGTTAGCCCTGTAGAACTTATATTATCAACACTTATTTTAAGATAGTAGTCCCTTGATTCTAAATAAGTAGGAGATTTTAGGTTTTTGGATATCATTATTATTGTTTTAGTTTCAAGCTGAATAATATACATTAGCAAACACTGTATGACTGGAAAAGAAACTGTTCATAACAAAGTTGTTATAAACCCCATAGACTAATGACAAAAACATCAGAGAACACCAGTAAAAACAGACAGAAGAGTACCATGCAGCAATATGAGACTCAAAGCTTTCTAACCTGCAGCACAACATTGCTATCTCCATCTTCAGGCTCAGTTCCATTCACTGAAAGGGACTCAGCACTGAATTCAAACACACCATGAGCATCATCAGAAGCCTCAATTGTCACAAGGATACAGGATGCAACTCCCAAGCTAGCTGTTAAATGCAAGTTCCAAAAAGGGTTATTTTTATATCTCATGTTTACTTAAAGAAAATAGCTAAAGAAATATGCTACAAAAATACAAAAGACAGTATGAAGTATCTGTGCTGTTTGTCTTTGTTTTTTTTTTTCTTTTTGAAATGCATGGTAGCTCCCTGTATGGAAAAGGAGTTGACTTTTAGTAAGGCAGTCCTCTCAGTCCTTCTGTGCAGCTATTCAACAAAAAAAGTATTATGTTAAGGGAGGAACCAAAATAAAATTATAGGTTTAATGAGTGAAAACGGAGAAGCATTTAGGACAGTGAGGTAAACCACAGTATAAGAAGAAAGACAATATGAATGCAAGTTTCATCCTAGCATAAACTGGAATAAGAAACAAAAAAAATAACCAAAAAAACCCCACCAAAAGTCCAGTAAATCCTATTTCTGAACATATGCTCCTCAGAGAGAAAGGAACTTAAGGAAAGCATTTCTGGAAACAAGTAAAAGGGGAACAGAATGCCAAAGAAAACAAAAAACAAAAACAAACAAAAAATTTGAAAAAAATAGAAAATATTAGTCTATTGTCACTCTATGAATGCTCATGTAACATTTTTAAGACTGCAGGTTTGAAGTCCTATATGCACAGTGTTTCCCCATATAACATATTTGGGTTTTTTTAATGTTAAATCATCATTGTTTTCTGCATATCATGACATAAATAGAAAAGTGAAGATATGAAAGAGGGAAAATGAAAAAAATCAAATTACTCCATTAAAATCTAACACAATTCTTCTTTAAGAGTATTTTTGCTGTGAAGGGATCGAAATTATACATAGATTGTATCAAAGCATAAAGTCAGGTGGTTTTAAATTTGTCTTCAATTTAAAAAGTGCCTTTGTTTTTTTCTCCCAGGAAAATTTTACAATGTTCAGGCAAAGATAATTTTGTAAACTTGAATTCTGCAATTATTATATTGTGTTTTATAATATAGTTTTGATTATGTAAGAACCCGTTGTTCTCTGTTAAACATTAAACACTGACTGCTAGTGAAATTGTATCTACAGTAATTTCACGAATACAAGCCGCACCAATTTGACTAAGATTTTGCTCCTAAACCGGAAATGCGGCTAATAATCAGGAGCGGCTAATACAACCTCAGAAGTGCCTGCCAGAGTGCTGAGCCGAGCAGCTGCAAAGTCGGCATTTTGCGATTGTTACAAATCGCTACTCTGTTGCACCGCGGGTGGAGCCTGGCTCCCTGTAGGCAGCACGGGGGGCGGGGAGAGAGGCGGGAGAGCTCTCTTTCCTCCTCTGCCACAGCCCAGGGGAGAGACGTGGGGGGGCCCGGCGCCGCCATTGCCGTGGCCTGGGGAGGAGAGGGGGGACCCGGGCCGTCCCTACCGCGGCCCGGGGAGGTGGGGGGGAAGCCCGCGCCGCCATTGCTGCGGCCCGGGGAGGGGGGGGGAAGCCGGCGCCGCCATTGCTGCGGCCCGGGGAGGGGGGGGGAAGCCCGCGCCGCCATTGCCGTGGCCCGGGGAAGGGGGGAGAAGCCGGCGCCGCCATTGCTGCGGCTCGGGGAGCCGACGGGAGCCCCGCGGAAGCCATTGCTGTGGCCCGGGGAGCCGACGGGAGCCCCGCGCAGCCATTGCCGTGGCCCGGGGGGGGGGGGGAAGCACGCGCCGCCATTGCTGCAGCTCGGGGAGCCGACGGGAGCCCCGCGCTGCCATTGCTGCGGCCCAAGGAGGGGGGGGGAAGCGTGCGCAGCCATTGCTGCAGCTCGGGGAGCCGACGGGGTGCTTTGTCCCCGCCCGCCGCCGCCGCGGCAGGAGCGGGGAAACTCCATCCCTGCCTGCCACCGCAGGGCAGCGCCGACCCGGGGTGACCGAGCCCAGTGGCAGCGGCGGCGGGCCCCGAGCGGCAGCACCGGGCTGGGCCATCTGGCCCTGTCAGCGGCCCCTAGCGGGCCGAGCCTGCACAGCCTTAGCTCAGCCAGTAAACCCCGCCCTCCCGCGGTTCTGTTAATAATTGCACGCAGGTCCTCGCTGCGAACGACAAAGCGGCTTATATTCGGGTTCGGCTTATCTATGGACAAAAACCGAAATGTTTGCCAACACCCAGAGATGCGGCTTATATTCAGTGCGGCTTGTATTCGTGAATTTACTGTAAATTAAAATGGAAAATAATTTTTTGTAAAACTTCGTGTTAAATCGATTCTAATAATCTCTAACTGCATGTAAAGAAAGGTGTATCAAGCACAGTAATTTATAACAGCTATTACAATTTTAAATAAAATATAGGACAAATCAAAAAAACTTACCATGTTGAGGGACAGTTGAAAGGAAGAAATCCATGTTTCCATCACCACTACCACTTCCATCATTTCTAAAGAGCTCAGTAACTTCAAGATGACAGATAAATAGATATATACACATATATACATTTATAAATAAAGGGAAAGCAGAAAGTCTAGGAAAGTGTCAATTTTCAAAATGAAAGTATACAGAATTTCTGCTAAAAGTCAGAAAAAATATTGACTATGCTACCCCTTGTTTAATTTATTGCATTGGCAACAGCAAAAGGAAGTCAGATGGAAAGGGAACACACACAACTTTCTTTTATCTTTTTTTCCCCCTTTCCTTCTGTGTTCTCTCTTTCTCAACCCTAATGGAGAAATTAGAAATAGGGCAGGGTCAGAAAATTGGAAAAAAAATTGGCAGCTTAACTGATGGAGCCTTTACCCTAAGTTTTGTGCTTGCATTGTTGTTGGAAAGCTCAAAAATATTATGTTCAGGAGGTATCTGTCTCTACTAAATTACCAAAGTTAGCTATAAGTTTTCTAACCAAAGAAAAGTCAAAGAGAAAAGTTAGTTTAACTGAAACAACTACTTGACCAAAATTTACGCACACATGAAAGCTCTGAAACTTTTATCAAAAGAATCCTAGCATAGGACCATAGTGCCACATTGCAATACAGACATTCATGTTAATATGATCTAACTTTCCAGAAGGTATCACACTTGCAATTCTAAATTTCTTAGAAAAATAATGTCAGTTAAAAAGGAACTTTATGGCTCTCAATATTTTGAATTACTTCTTTTCTTCCAATCAGGAGGTAACTCCCTTAAAAACATTTGCAAGGGAAGTAAAAGTGATTTTTTGTGGCAGAAGCACTTGCCGTGATGCTTGCCAACAGCTGTAAAACTAATGTCTCACAGCAGGATTTACATAGCTTCCAGCTAGTTTTCCAACTTGGCTAAACTCCCCAGGCATCTCAACACACACAATTTTCTAATGATATAATCCATTTGAATCAGTTATGAGCCAGTTTATTGCAATTTCTCCATTTTCACTCAAGTGCTGGATCAAAAGCACACTTTTGGCTGTTAAACCGTAAATACTGACAACTTACCAAAAAAAAAAAAACCCAACAAAATTTAAAATTACTTTAATTCACTCTACCAACTATGGAATTATTAAATTAAAAAAGCTGCAACTGCCTTTGAATACATAGTAGTAATACACTTTCTTTGAGATCTGGTTGTTTACAGCAGTGATGAAAAAACATCTGAATGACAGTTTTTTCCTAAAAAGAATTGCTGCGGTCTGGAAGGTGTGTCTTTAGAAATAAGACAGAAATAGTTCACAAGGTTAGATTTTAAGCGATAAATAAAGATCATGAAAATACAACCAGTGGATTGATGTATGTGCCTTACCTCCTCCCTCTGGGTTCAACAGCTCCACTTTAAAAGTTTTTTCTAGTTCAGGAATAGAATTGTCAGTGATGTTAACAGCGAGGTACTTGTATCTGTCTCCAGGCTGAAATTCCATTGAGCCCCAAACAGCCTGAAATATGTCAGATCATCACAGTTTTGTTCAAATTTAGTGTTTTCATCCAAATGAGAAAAGAAATACAGCCTAAATTATTTTTGTCTTTATCAAAACATCTACTTTTCTTCATTTTAACTTTCAAAATTCTGCTAAGTCTTTGATATTGCTGTTTTAAGAAATAGCAATCTCAATTCACTAAATTATAAGCATCTTCATTTATCTAAATTTTTCTGCTCAAACAGCAATCAGACAAGCAAACAGATACTTATAAGCCACGTTGTTGAATATGTACAAATCAGAGTACGTACAAACACAATCTCCACCTGCATAAGCACCTGTATGGTCATATAGAGTCTGATATACTTAGAAACAATAGGAAATATCCATTCTTGGTGCATTCACAGTTTTCTTAAGGATATCAAATCAAACCCAGAGGTTTTTCCTAGGGAACACAATACACTGCACAGGAAGGAGGCAAAAGGCACAAAGTGATTTTTATTTTTATAGTGAGTACTATGCATCTATCACAACACCATAATAAAACTGTTTCTGTGAAAAGAATCACAGTTGAGCTAGTGAAAAAAAACCAAACAGCTGAGCTAAAATATTCAAACTAACAGCTTCTTCCGTCTCTAATTAAATTTTAAAATAATTACACACCTTGGCAATAGCCATACCTCATAATCTTTAGGACTGGAAGCTGTAAGTGGCACTGTCCTGTAATCCATATGAACTGTTCCAAGCAGCCCTTGTGCACGAACTACCAATAATTGGATTTGTCCAACTTCTTCTTTAACAGTGATATGGGGCACAGCAGAGGCTGGCAGAATCATTCCATCACCGGGTTGAGGTGGTGGCCCCACTGAGAACTGCAATAGACCTGAAAGACAAAAGATATTATTTACATGATTTCTCATACCAAATCCAAATTAGAATAATAAAAAAATTACACAAAAATATTTATAATATCTATATTTAACGTTTATGATATTTTAAAAATATCAATATGCCATTAGGACTCAATCATGCTACTTCAGGGAATATGCTTTGTACCATTCTCTCTCTCTTACTGATATTCATGTTAATTTTAAAAAAAACATATCATAAGAATATATTCACCTCTTCCCAAAAGAACCCAAATGGCATAATATTGAGTACTTCTTGGTATAATAGCAGGCATGCTTAAATGTCTCTGCTACAAATTCTCATTTCACAAAAACTGGCATAAAATCAACAACATGCGATTTGGTTTTCTTGCAAAAGGGCGTGATCACATGTTTGGTTCAGGCAGTTTTAATGCCTTTTTTGCAGTATTCTCAAGAGTAAGTAATTTGACTTTCATTCTTGAATAAAAATAATGAATTAATCTCAAGTTAGATAAAGTGTAATACTTGACATTGCCTCCTCATATTGCCTCTTGAGCTAGAAGTATACAAAAATCTGCAATAAGACTGTATCATCTTCAACATTGTTACCATATGGGTGGTCACTGGCTTTAATGCTGATGTCAGTAGTTTCCTTTTCCGGATCTATACTTGCTCCACTGGTAGGAGTTGAACCTAGTTTTCCGTCTCCAGACACTGCAGAGACTAATGTCACACGGAAATACTCGTTTAGCTCTGGAATGTCATCATCAATAACATGCAAATTTAAGACCTAGAGAAGGACCAAACCACGGAGAAATCAAACTTTGCAACATACAAGAGTGTTATGACCTTTTAAACAATTAAGTTTTTAGTCAACCAGCAGTATCTGCTGTGAGTTCAGAAAGTAATACAGAGAACACTTTTGCCCTCCATATAATTTAACCTTATGACAATAAGTTTAGAATACCAATTCCAAAAACATCTTTACCAAGCTGTCAGAGATGTTACAGCAATTAATCTAATTTAGACAGCAAGTGAAGAGAGCTTTTAATGCCTCCTGACACTTGAGGTTACAGATCATACTATCTTGTGTAATCTGCTCCACATAGGCTAATAAACGAAACTCAGACAATTCCAGCTTTCTGTATATTGTGATAAGATTTGACAAATACGTAGGAGAAAAGTTGTAGGTAGTTGATCATATTTAGAGCCATGGGAATGAACAGTTTAAAACTGCCTATGGAAGTTCCCTTAAAATTTTTCACTTGATGTTTCTTAGTGCCATGACCATTAAGTCCTCTGTAGGTAGACTGTACTAGATAGCAATGAAGCAAGAGGGTTCACCAGGTCTTTTCTTTTCTGCTACTTTATAAAATAAACCAGGCCTCATCCATGCTGCCAGACTGGAAAAGTTTGGCAAACTTAATTTTAAATGATTGTATGTAATGCAGTAATACATTTCAGTAGAGAATTAAAGCGGAATAAACTACCAGGAGCATACTATTACCCAAAATCATGTTTTTGCTAAGCTGTAGTCAGTTACATTGCTTAGCTGGGATCAGCTCCACAGCTCTAAGTGAGTCACTGGGATCTTTTCAGATTACGTCAGAAGGTTTCATTCAGTCCCTACTGACTTCAGCAGAATGATAAAAGTGAAATTAAAGACCTTATTTTCTACTATCAATCCACCCTTTCTATTTAGCAAATACTAACAGAAAACACAATGAACTTCCTACAGTATTGTGGTCCCACACCCATTCTTCAAATAAATGTGAAATTCCCATGCTACGGTTGGAGTCAAATTCACAGAAATAGATTAATCAAAACAGACAGAATGTGGTGAACAGTTGCAAAGATATTTGATTACAGCAGTAAAGTTGACTGCTGTCTATTTAATTGTTGTGGAGATAAAAACGGATCCTATTCCAATTTCAAAAGTCACTGGATCCACTATTCAAGCTCAGGCCTACCTGTACTTGAAGTACATTTATATATACACATATAGCTAATATATATATATATAGACACACATATATATATATATATAAACATATTTTATGTGCATTAAATGTGAAACTATATGCATTTAAGCATTCACGCATGCACAGTAATGCCTGAAGTGAGATGTACACAGATATACAGGTGTCACTTGTTAGATGTCAAAGATGAAAAACCCTTGTAAAATAAAATAAAATCCATGTGAAGGAAAGACTCTTTAGTATGAAAACCAGTCAAGCATCCTCAGAAGGTGCTTTCCAGCCGGTTTGCAAAGGACAGGATTAATAGTTTATAGAAAGGTAGAGTTTACCTCTGATCTCTGCCAAGGAAGGAATGTGATAGTGCCACTGCTGTTAGAAAAATCGCTAACAGAGTAATTAATGCCCCTGGAATCAACCTGTGAGATAATGTAATGTATATACACATAGTCTAAGGTTCCTCTTGTTCGCTCCACAACACAGGATATAGTAGAACCCTCATCAGCAGCCTGGAAGAAAGCAAGAAATGGACATATTTGTCATGATCAAAGTAAATCAAAGGAATAAATGTAAAAGGTTGAGCTCTCTAAAGCTATTCAAATGTTCAGAAATCTTTTATTGCTGTTATGTTACTTTCAGCACTTTTGGAGTGATAGGAAGCTGAAACTTATGTTGATGGTGGTCAGAACAATCTTAATGGAAATTGCAATATCTTCTAGCAATTTCCTGAGGTCACCAGTAACTGCATCCTGTTGTTTCGCTTGGACACAAAAACAGAGTCAGTATATTTGAAATGCATCTATCAAAAATGAAAGACTACATTGTTTTATATTAATGCAATTATTTTAATTGTAATTTAAAGAAAGATTAGTATTCCTCCTTTCCCAGACTAAAAACACCATGTAAAACAAAATAGATATATTTAAATTAAATGATCTTCTTATCATTCAAGAAAAACTGAAAAATTTTTTGTGGTACAATACACTCTGCAATTCTGTCTTCACAAAGAACATGCCTTCAGCAGCAACAATTTCATACATTTAGAACAAATCAGGTATTAATATTGGTCAAGTATATTAAAAAAATTATATCATCAAACTAAAAACACAAAATAATTTTTTGAAAGCTATCAGAATGACTAAAGCTATCTTAAGCATTAGATAAATTTCAGAGCTGCTTGCTAACACAGTGCAGATACTGAATGCACCTTCAGCTGCTTAACAGACAGATACGGACATAAGGAAATTAAACTACTGATAAAACAGTGCTCTAAGATAAAGATGAAACAATTAACATGCCACATATATTTTAAATTTTGCTTCATGGTTGATTGCTGATCTGTGGTATCACAGAATTATCAGTGGTATTTGAAACTGAAGGAATCTATTATGATAGCAGATGGTAGGCATCTTGAAAGAAAACTGAAAACTAGCATCAGCCAGGCAAGATGGCTGCCTTCAAACACATCATAAGGACTTCAGTTAGAAAGGATGTACTTAAGAAGTCATATGAATTGCAAAATTGAAAGTAATAAGAATATTTTTTCCAAAATAATTTAATAATAATAGAAATGGGTACCGTGCCTTTCATAATGATTAAAAAAACTAACAATTAATTATATTTCAATCCCCTCAAGAAAAGAGTCAAATTTATATACTGTATATATGGTGGCCACCACCACAGAAAATTTAATGTTTAAAAACAGCAACTTCCAGACAGTACCAAGTGAATTCATATCAAATACAATGATGATATTGGTGATTATTTCATTATAAGGGAGAGAGAGATTGGAACAGAACCCAGGAGAAACAAGTGCTGCACAGCACAATTGCTCACCACTTGCTGACCAACACCTAGCCCAGCTCCAAACAATGGCCAACTGCCTCCCAGGTAACTCCCCCAGTTTATACACTGGACATGGCATTCTATAATATGGAATGTTCTTTTGGCCAATTCAAGTCAGTTGTCCTGGACATGCTCCTTCCCAGCTTTTTGTGCAGCTCCTCACTAGCATAGCATGAGACACAGAAAAGGTGAAGCCCTACTTAGCAGCAGCCAAACTATCCTTGTGGTATCAACATCTCATCCTGAATCCAAAACACAGAACTGTACCAGCTACTAAGAAGAAAATTACCTCTCTACAAGACAGTATCAGGTTACAGTCTCAGAAGTTACAGAAGTACAGAAAAAAAACTGTTCTAGGAAACTTTAAGACTTAGTCTTCAGTTTATGCAATAAAGTAAATTTCTTTAATCAAAATAATTTGAGGGGATTTTGAAAAGCAGTGATATTACAAATGTTGGTGTGACTGAGGCTGTATAAACAGAAATTAAAAAACTCCAAATTCTAATAAACTTTACTTAAATACAAAAACTAAAATGTGGAATCTAAGTCCTTCAAAGTTTAGTTAGCTTTGCCATTGGTTTGGTTGTGTCTAAAATTTTCCTTATGAGCACCTTACCTCAGGAATACATACTCCAGTGAAGCCAAATAAACCATTAGCATTATCACTTTTCTGTATTCTTAATCTTGCTGTTGTGTTTTCTTGTGAAATTCGAGCTCCACCACACACAGAAATGAGCTTTAGGATGAATAACTCCTCCCCTTCTGCCTCTTTGTCATCATTTGCAGACACAATGAATGATTTATTGGTTTCTCCTTGCTGATACTCCAAATACCCAGAGACAGGATGTACATCACTCTTTGCAGGAGTTGCATGGAGTTCATGGATCTCTGCTTGTGTCAATTTTCTCTCATAAAGCCTTACGTCCTGCATTAAACCTGTGTACCTGCTATTGCCGTTGATCCCTGCTCCAATTCTCACTATTCCTGGACCTCAGAAGAAAATCAGAATTTTTTCATGTTATTGGTTGTTTTTTTTTCAAAATAGCTAATCTATGTAATTATTTCAAAATCTAAGGTAAATTGTTTACTGTACCTCAGTTAGTAATCATATTGATCTTGAAATGTAGATTGGGATGCTTCTGGAGCCTCATCTCAGCCTTACAGGCAGATGATTACAGGTCAAATAATTCCTTTCTAGACAATTCGTATTTTTCATCCTACTAATTCTATCTGCACATTGTTCCCATCCCTTATCTTAATGAATCTTGGATACTTCTCTCTTTCCATTAAAAATTTTCAGAGCCCAGATGCACCCTATCTCACTTTTGTTGTTCCAAACACTTGCTGTACCCATTTTGTATCTTTGTATATTTAATGTGTCTTCTGCTAGGACAGAGAATCCATTCTGATGATCAGAGTATTAGCCACACTGGGCATGCTTGTACCCTGCACTGGAAGGGGGGCTTAAGAAATGTAGACCAAGTTCCAAGCACTTTTTACAACTGATTAACATTTCTTTCTCTCCGAACAATTATCCTACTCAGCAAGTCAGAGCACGACAACTGTCCTTTTCACAAATATACAAAGCTGGTAGCTCATTCCTATCACTCTATAACACATAGAACATATCTCTTCAGCTGTTTTCTGATTTTGAAAGTAAATGTGCCACTGAGTGTCACTTCTAGAAACAAGCAACCACAACAACTGCTAATGGTCCCAAGACACAAGGCAGAGGATGATGAGGCTAGAGTATACTCACTTTAGATTCCAGCATAAAATGGTGAGAGATTAAATCCTTAGCTTATACTTGTAGTATCTATAGACAGAACACACATCATCTCTACTAATACAAAAAATTTGCAATGACTCAGAAATATCCTTCCAGCAACAAAAGCCTTACTGCATTTCATGGATCTTTGTTTTAGAAACTGAGGGGGAAAATATTCCTTTCCAAACCACAGTACTTAACATCTGATGGGAGTTATTAATGGCAGGGACACTACTTTGTTGCAGAGGAACTACTTTTTTACACAGGCTAAATTTCTTAGACTGCAACTACCAGGAAATTAAAGGCAGAAATAAAATCCTACACTCAGGAATTAATGACATCTCCTCTTCATGCTCAATTTATGTTTGTGCACATATATGCATGTAAATGTATATGCATTTAACATCACTGCATGTTTTTTTAATTTTCCTTCTTTGATTACACAGGAGATTGCATTTAAGAATTTGATAATCATCCACTGCCTATCCCCATGAAAGAAAACCTGTGAAACTGATGGGGAGAGAAAGAAAGGAAAAGAATGTAGATTACTGTTATTTAAAAAAAAGCACATAGAAGAGTGAGGAACTCCAAAAGAAAGAGTAAATGTAAATGTATTCCCACCATACAGTACCTGACTCTATAAAGGAATTATTGTAATGCTCACTGCTATGCTAGCTGAGTGTAGAAGTCCGTAATGGTTACATACAACTAAGTCACATCCGGGAACATCAAGTTAAAGGAACTGAAGTACACATGTTAAAGTTATTTGGAACATCATTAAACATATGGCCAAAATTTTCATATACCATGTAAATACATGCTCAAGTAAATCTAAACCCTGAAAAATTCTATTGCTTACAAAACATTGGTTTACCTGTAATATAATACACAATTCGAATCAAAAATATTATCGTATTTTGTTTCAGAAATCAAGAGGAAAAATTCTTTCTTGGTCACAGTAGTGTAAATCTAATGAAAATTATTAATTATAAATATATATAACTATATGTATACATGATAAGCATATATGTATAAATATAATTATTAATTATTATCTTAAAATTATTGTAATCCAAGCTCTCTTACAGTTCTGATGCTTTTTGAAAATTTCCCGGTTCTTATTTCCATTTATATGATTTTTGAAAATCCCTAGAATTTTCTATGTATTGCTTTTAACTAACTAATCAGACATGAAAATTTCAGAATCTTCCATACATCTTTCAAGGAGCTGGACTCTAGTATATTTTGCAGAACTTCACATATGATGAAAAATTATACAACCTATTGGCTTACCATCAGCAATTGCTTCTCCTTTAAGGCTCTTAATTCCTCCTAGAACTGGAATTCCATCCATATAAAATTCAATAATACTTTCATCCAGAGTAATCAGAATGTGAATCCAAGTACTTTCATCCAGATATTTCAGGACTGCTGTTTTGGCTATGTATGTCATATGGGATCCTAATGCTGTATAATGAAGCTCCACAGAAACATGAGAATCATTTGTTTGCATTTTCACACCATAATATAAGGTCGCATTACCATCATCCTTTTCAACTATGTAACCATCAGTATTGACATTAGGAATTAACCATGCTGAAAATGTAAAATTCGTTACTGCAGTATTTCCATTGTATGGGTATTCCAGACCAGTAATTCCAAATGCATCCTCTTTTCCACTGAAATACAAAGCATCTGTTCCACTGTGACGGCGTCTCATGTGTGGCTGGGATTGTACTGAACTTGGAAATGATCCCAGCAACAAAAGGTCCACCATTGATGGTAATCCAGCTTGAAATGTACTGGATAGTATTTCCCAACCTAAACGGACAACACCAAAAGTGCCTTGTTGTCTCTGGATAGTGAAGTCTGTAATATAGGAAAGATCATCTTCAGAAAGAATATCTTCTACTATCTCTCTGTCCTGACTCTCTGGATCTATAATGAAGACTCCAAAAGGGTCATCATTGAAAGGGATCATCACAGTCACAGCAAGGTTTGTTTCAGACAACAGTCCACCAGGACCAGGGGACCCACCTATATAACAGAAGTTAAGAGTTAAAGTTACTGGTCTGAAAAAAGTTACGCAGTATTTTAAAATGTTTAGACACAATACCTTTTTAAATACGCCTAAATCTTCTTTAAGGAGTCTCTGAACTCTTAAAAATTTCTCCAAATTTAAGATAAACATAAATTAACCGTATTGGCTTTAAAACACTGTAGAGAGCATTTTCATAGAGGACAAGCCATGTTATTTTTCAATCACAGAATAAAACTTTTAGTTAAAACAAGATTAGCTCAGATTTCTTGAATTACAAATGAGATAGGTTGCTTTTGTTTAATTTCAAAAACATGGGGTCAATTAATTTCTCATTGTACTCCACAACTTACACAAATATGAAATGGCAACATTTGGTTCTTTGCCTCCAAATAAGCAGAGATTACACTGCAAAATTAGTTGTGTGTTAAAACTGCTCCTAAGTCCTGCCATTAGTCACCTACTCCTCCACAGTAAGATCATGGTGTGACTGTAGAGCCTTCATGCACCACTAAATAGGTAATCTGTACATACATACAGATATCACTTACAGAAATGTCAACATATTTTCCGTTGTAACTTGGTATAGAAAACAATAATAGTACTAAAGGGGAAGAAGTCCAGCAGATTTGGAACTATACTCAGTAGCAGGCCTGTAGAGTTGTAATTTAAGTTATATGAAGTGGTAACTATTTGTATTTGACAGAAATTTATAGAAAAAAGCAAACAAACCAGCCAATCTCCATTATGGTAGATATGCATAACCTTTAATACCTTCATTTTGTCAGCTCTACACAAAGCTCTACATCTCTGAAATCAGGCATCTATCTTTTTCAAAGACCAGATTCCAAAATGGTGTTCATATACCTAAATTAAAGAATAAATGAAGAAGAAAATCTAAAATCTCACCAGAAAAGTATAGAATGACACAGACATCAAGGCAAAGCTCTTTCCAGAATTGTTTTCTTTTTGATTGATTAGATATAATTATTTTCTACCAGATAGGAAGGGAATGGTTATAAGAAGACAATACCTGAAATGTTCAC
Organism: Catharus ustulatus; assembly: GCF_009819885.2. Classification (NCBI taxonomy): domain Eukaryota; kingdom Metazoa; phylum Chordata; class Aves; order Passeriformes; family Turdidae; genus Catharus; species Catharus ustulatus. The sequence goes on from NW_024879544.1 coordinate 350,663, forward strand.
CAATTTTAAAATGTAAAATTCATTAAATTCAGGAATTTTATCTGAAACTGCATGGAGCACTATCAGCTTTGATCCTTCACCATCCACGAAGTACACAGTCCCAAAAGTTTCACAGAACTCTTCTCCTGGCTTCAGTGTAGAGTCATTATGAAACAGCTGCCAGGTTAAGGAGACATTCCCAAAATGTCCTCTATGTCTCAAAACCCTGTTCAGAGACACAGAAAGAGTGATTATCAGGGCAGGTAAGGAACAGCATTCTCCATTAACAATGGAAAACATGGACTAATCATCCTTACTGTGGGAAATAATATGCATTGCTCTAAATTACCACAAATAACAAATAGAACCACAAACAATAATATAATCCTCTCAGAGGGCCTGCAATTTCACAATATAATTCTATACCAAAGTATACCACAGACATCTTAGAGAGAAAATAATCAATGAAGGTACATGCAAAACAATACTGATGGATGAACATCAGTTCGCCCTGCACTTCTATTTTTTAATAATAAAAATTAATGTATAGTTCAGCAAATTAACATTAAAAATTGAATTAACTGGCCAATCTTAGAGAAGAAAGAAAAGGCATTTATCTACAAATTTTTTTTCGTTTAACCATCAAGGTGCCTTAACCTCTTTTGTATTATTATTTAATTTGGAGTGCATATTAGGTCTTTCACAAATGTGATTATTCCATATCAAGAATTTAGTAAATACAAAAAAATCCTTTATTTGTTTGCATAGCTATCTGGTAACATACAGTAATTTCACGATTATAAGATGCACCATTTTGACTAAAATTTTGGTCCAAACCCAGAAGTGTGGCTTATAATCAGGTGCAGCTTATATATGGACAAAGAACAAAAAGTTGCTGTTTTAGTTTGGAGGACAGGTGTCTGCTGAGAAAGGCAGGAACTTCTCTTTGAAATGGAGAATGCAAACCCCCTCCCTCCAAATTATTGTAATTTTGAAATCAAGGGGCTTTCAGGCAAAGATACAGGAATTAGGAATAACAGTTCTTTACTAGAGAAATTAAAATAGAAATACAGTACTACAAAGAAACAAACTCCAAACCCTGACAAAGTCAGAGTACAGCCTGACACCCCATCAGGCAGGGTATTGGTAGCAGTCCCATTAAATAGTGGTTGCAGTCATCTTGCAGTGACAGATGTGATTCAGTTGGAGCAGTGGTCCTGTACAAGGTGCAATTTCCCGCCAGAGGTCCAGTAGCGATGTGGAGAAATCTGGTTTTCCTCTGGAGTCCAGTGGAGAAAGGGCTACCTTAGTGTCCCAAAACCCCTATTTTTATGTTGGTAAGAAATGTTGGGCTCTTCCCCCTGGTTGGAGCAACTTCCAATGGGATGAAGTAATTTTATCAGTCACACAGTGGGACTCAATGGGCCATTAGCAGAAAATGACCCACTAGAGGAAGGATGGGTTGTGAAAAGATAAAGAACAATGCCCTGTCTGGTTTCAATGGATGGCCCATTAGCAGAATATATCCCACGGAGATAAGGATCACTGTCCCCACCCTCAACAGATGGTGATAGAATAGATACCTTTTATCACACTGTATTGTAACCCAAGACAGTTGCTGACACCCAGACATGCGGCTTATAATCAGGTGCAGTTTATATATGGACAAAGAAAGAAAAGTTGCCGACACCCGGAAGTGCAGCTTATAATCAGGTGCGGCTTATAATTGTGAAATTACAGTGATTTCACGAATACAAGCCGCACCAATTTGACTAAGATTTTGCTCCTAAACCGGAAATGTGGCTAATAATCAGGAGCGGCTAATACAACCTCAGAAGTGCCTGCCAGAGTGCTGAGCCGAGCAGCTGCAAAGTCGGCATTTTGCGATTGTTACAAATCGCTACTTTGTTGCACTGCGGGTGGAGCCTGGCTCCCTGTAGGCAGCACGGGGGGCGGGGAGAGAGGCGGGAGAGCTCTCTTTCCTCCTCTGCCACAGCCCAGGGGAGAGACGGGGGGGGGCCCGGCGCCGCCATTGCCGCGGCCCGGGGAGGAGAGGGGGGACCCGGGCCGCCCCTACCGCGGCCCGGGGAGGGGGGGGGGGAGCGCGCGCCGCCATTGCCGCGGCTCGGGGAGCCGACGGGGTGCTTTGTCCCCGCCCGCCGCCGGCGCCACGGGCGCGGGAAAGCTCCGTCCCCGCCCGCCGCCGCTGCCGTAGGAGCAGGGGAAGCTCCGTCCCTGCCTGCCACCGTGGGGCAGCGCCGACCCGGGGTGACCGAGCCCAGTGGCAGCAGCAGCCGGCCCCGAGCTGCAGCACCGTGCTGGACCACCTGGCCCCGTCAGCGGCCCCTAGCGGGCCGAGCCTGCACAGCCTTAGCTCAGCCAGTAAACCCCGCCCTCCCGCGGTTCTGTTACTAATTGCACGCGGGTCCTCACTGCGAACGACAAAGCGGCTTATATTCGTGTGCGGCTTATCTATGGACAAAAACCGAAATATTTGCCAACACCCAGAGATGCGGCTTATAGTCAGTGCGGCTTGTATTCGTGAATTTACTGTAATTTCCAAAAGTTATTATAAATAAAAACTGAAGAACTGAACTGAACATAAAGAAGTTCCTTTATTTCCAAAATATGTTTGCTCATTCAATAACAGCATTTCTGCTTGGGTGGTAAAAGAAGAAAAAAAACAAACAAACCTGTTTAAAGCATTATTATACAAGTCTGAAAAAATTAATTCAGTAAAGCAGTCTAGGAACAGAAATACAATATGCTTTTACGGCTTCCAAAGGTTTCTTTTTGTTGTTATTAAGCAAGATGCTATGCCAGTGGTCCAGCATTGTTGAAGCAACCTCAGATACTCTCTTAAAAGCTCAGTGCTGCCATAGTTGTGCTCACTGGTTAGATTATGAACTAGTCTGACCCTTTTCTTATGTACTAAAGAAAAGTCAAACCCTTTTGAAGGTATGGAAGACACAGTTTCCTAGTAAATACAGTAATTTCACGACTATAAGGCGCACCCTTTTGACTAAAATTTTCCCTAGAACCCAGAAGCGCACCTTATAGTCTGGTGCATCTTATCTGATGGACAAAGTTCAAAAAATTTGCCTACCCGGAAGCGAGAGCTGCGAGCCACAGGGGGAGCCGGCAGGGCCATGGCTGCCAGGTGGAGGCGGGGCGGAGCAGTGGCAGGCACACCCCAGCCCCGTGAGGCGGGACAGCCCCTCCAGAGGCACCCCCTGGCTCTGTGGAGGCGGAGTCGCCCCTCCAGAGGCACGCCCTGGCCCCGTGGAGGCAGAGCTGCCCCTCCAGAGGCACGCCCTGGCCCCGTGCAGGCGGAGCCGCCCCTACACTGGCCCCCCCCGGCCCCGTGCAGGCAGCACGGAGGGGTGTCGGCCATGTCCCGGCCCCGCCGGGTACAGGTGGGCCTGGGGGCCCGCGGCACTGCCCCTGCTGGGTACAGGCGGGCCCCGGGGCCAATGGCTGCTGGCTTGAGGCGGGGCTTTGGCCAGCAACCGTGCAGAGGGAGCTGGGGGCAGAGCCTCGCTGCAAAAAAAAAGTGCGCCTTATAGTCCGGTGCGCCTTATGGTCGTGAAATTACTGTATATTTTATCAATAAGACTAAGTAAGGTCAGATCTTGGTGACCTTGGTATCATGTGCTTCCATAAAGCACCTGTATACAAATGTACTTGTGCATTTCATCACTCTTTCCACCATTGATTTAATAAATAAATAAAATATATTATTAAGGACCAAAAAAACCCTTAAAATGTAATAAAACCAACCACAGAATATATTTTTAATACACTCTTTAAAAAAGTATTTTTATTTTTTGGATGTGCAACACAAGCATGAAGCTCTAACTCACAGTCACAGGTGTCTATTTCAACAAACAATAAAATCAAAGAAAAATATATAAAAGATAATTAAACAGTTGTGAAAAAAACCTCTTTTACAGATGTTCACACTGACTGGTTAATTGTGAACTTTTGTTTCTTCATACTCTGTCTAGAATTTTCTTAGTAAAAATATGTATTTTTGTCAATTTATCACCACATTCTGATTTTAGGAACATAAAAAGGTCAGATGACATAAAAATTAATTTTTTAACCCTTCCCCTTCCTGAACACATCCCAGCAGCTACAGGTCAGACTAAGGAAAAATATATTCAGCCTAGAAGAAAAGCACATCTGGACTTTGAGTACAGGTTCCTATCTAATTTACAGATAGAAGAAAAACAAAATAACAGGAAGAATATAGCAGCATAGGTTGTTTGCAGAGTATGATTTCAAAGTACGGTGCAAAAATAAATGAACAACCACATAGTTGTATTTAGCTCTATTTTGAAAAGATAAATTTTATTTCTCTACTGATCCATTCATCTTGATCCTTCTGTATTTACACTCTCATAAAAATATAACAAAAACCCTATGCTGTAATTTTCTTTGTTTGTATTTTAACAGGAATTCTGTACATAGGACTAGATCAAAGCAGTGTCCATAAAATGCACACATCAAGATATACATACATGCATTCAACAAAGGAGCAACAATATGATTTAAAAGTTACTTACAAAAAGAAATTACTTTTTCCTTCTTCCACTGGCTTCTCTAGAGGCTCTAATGAGAAAATTCCATTAGGATCATCATTTGCTTCAATAATAACTGTAGCCACTTCAGCTTTAAAGATAACAGTATCTCCTAAAAAAAAGGATGATTAATTTTATCAAAACTGGAACGAGAAATGGAGGTAACTCTAAAACTGAATGTGTATTCTTCTCACACCAACAGCTTTCAAAGAAAGAAACAAGCAGTGATAAAACAATCAGTGAAAACCAATTCATCAGGTAAAAGAGATATTCAGCAACAGACAAATCGGAATAAAAATACACAAGTAGAATCTAAGGCAGAGGTCAAGAATGCAGATTTGCAGAAAACAATGTGACATGACCAGAGATGATGCAATCCTGAGAATCGCATGAGAGGTAGTACTTCATGTTTGATCAATTGGTCAAGTCAGAAGAAAAAGTCATATTCAGAGATCCCAGCTCCCCTTAAGACCTACAAGAGAAATATTGCACTTTAACTAAATACAAGGCAACAGCAATCTTTGAGAGATTAGTCATACCCATATCACAGCCTATCTGAAAGGAAAAAAATACAAAATACCTGTGAAGTAAGGTGGAAGCTAGTAGGATTTCTGTGTGTATATTAGCACAGTAGGGACATTTCAACACCTCTTTGTGTCCACAAAGGTACATTATGTTTCCATTCCCATTGTAGTTTTCACCCTTTTCAAAACACTAGACTTCTTTTCATTCCAAAGTGAATACTTATCTATGGTTTTAACTTCATATACCTCTATTTGTATTTTCTCAGAGGTACCACAGTCCAACATAATTTTCAAAAGGGATGCAACAATCAAGGTCAATATATGCAAAGATCATAAAAAGAAAAATAATAATTACTTTTTTTTTTCCTTTCAGGAATTAATCTAAAAATATTCTGTGTTTTGATCATTCTGGCAGGAATCTGTGCCAGGAGGAAAGCTATCCCAGGTTTCCAGTAGAATGGTAAAAGAAAATATCAGCAGATCCTGAACAAAGTTAGTGAAGTTGAAAAAGATCACTGAAGAGAAAATTTAACAAGGGAGAAATATGGCTTTGTCCAATAATTTTCATGAAGCTGGTGTTCTGTATGAGAGCTGGGTATCAGAGTGATTTCTAACTGGCCTCAGGAAACACATGACCTACTCAGATAATTAAGAAAATTACCTATTTCTTATATTTAACTTATATTTTCTTATTCATTAGTCAAAATTCCATCTAATTTGGAACACTTGGAAAGAGATTTCAAATTATTTTTGCAGGACAGTTTCAATTTTTTAATAATTCATTTTTTTTCCCAATTAAACAATTCAAAATCAAAATCCAAACACACTATACAGAAATTTTATAGAAATGTTGATGTAAACCTTATTCATATAATGCTTGGCATTTATATGTTGCTTTATTATAGGAACAAGCTGGCAAAAATAGAGAAAAAAGAGAGTTACTAAATATACATTAAATCATTGCTTTTACCTGTTGAATTCAAAAGGAAGATATAAAATGCTTCATCAGTTTCAGGGGTATCATCATCATTAATATACACAGATAAGGTCTGCTCTCTTTCTCCAACATCAAACAGAATGAAACCGTCCTTTTCACTGGGAACAAAGTCTCCCTCTTCAGCTGTTGCATCTCCATTAACAGTAATATAATGAACCGCAACAACAGCATCAGCAGATCCATTCCTTAGGACTGTAAAGTTTGCAATACTCCCTTCTGTAATGCTCACCATCAGAGGTTCTGAAAACACACAAGCAATAAATGCAAGTTCAAGCCTGAGCTTCTTGAATGTGGCCTATTCACCTAATCCCCCACAACAGGATCCTTCACCTCACGTAAAAAGAAGGCACATGTAGTTGGGAAGAGAAATACTTGCAGGTAGAAGAGAATATTGTTGTCCTTAGCCACCTAGCCAATCCCAGAGCCATCAACAAGAATAATGGCACAAAATGAGAGAGAATTACTAAGTAAAAAAACCCAAACAAATTCAATACAACAACAACAAATTACATTTTATAACACTAGCTTCACTAGGATTAAGATTTTTCAATAATCTGCTCTGTCAATAAAATCTGTTCAGGGTAGAATATGAATTCAAAATTTAAAACCAGAAATATCTAACCTGCAAAATAAATGGGATCATCATTCCTTGTAATCTGTAAAAATGCACTGGTTATATTGCCCAGTCTGGCTCCACCAGTGGCATTGAATAATCTGATTATGAATACCTCCATCTCTTCAGGTACCTGAATGACAAATTATTAAGAAATTAATTTCTTGCATACAAAACAATGAAGAAATTAAAATGAACAGCTGAGAAGGTTAAGAAAACAGGGTTTCTGCATATTGTTGCTTATTTATTGATTCATAAGTGTACTGAGAGAGATGACAAATGACAGTTCATACATATGCACAAAACCAATAATCAGTCAAAAATCTTTGTAAACAAAATCCCTCCTCTTTACTATTGTACAGATGATCCAAAAGTTATCTTGTAGATTCCTTATGCTGATGTAACTTATTTTTAACTTATATTAAATTATAACTTATAACTTTTATTTATTTAGTTTTTTATTCCTTTATTACTACATATTCTCATTCTTCCTTATCTTACTTGAAATATATCAGCATTAAAAATGTTAAATTAGGATTCTTGCTATCAAAACAGGTGGTTTACTTATTATTATAATTTAACCACACTTGACTACTGTAAGATTCTAACTTTTTTGTTTATAGATATGCACAATGCCTGCTTCTTAAATTGCAACATTTTAGTACTTCCTCTTTGTTCCACATATCTACATAAAAACCCTGTAAAAATTATTACCTCATCTGGTAGAGAGTAAATCGTGATATTTTTTGAAAACTCCAGATTACCAAAAAAAATAGTCCCTTGTTCTGGATAGATGTCACTGGTACATGCCGGATCAACAATCCAGGACACACTAACATTGCCATAGTTGCCCTGGTTTCTTACCAGTCTGTAAGAGGCTACAAAATGAAAACATGTACAGTCATTGTTTGTCTTCAGAAAAATACAAGTCAAAATGAAAAAGGTCAGCAAAACCAAAACAAAGAAAAAGAAAAGGAAACAGTAAGTCCGCTTCTTGCAAAACTAATATGTGAGCGCCCTACACAAAAAGCCACACAACAGACCATTTAAGTAGTAAAGGCTTGCATCAACTCTACTGATACAATACAGATAGATAAATTGAAGTCACACATATGAAAATTTAGCTCATTCTTCTCTCACATAGCAGCCAATGCCTCATGTTTGCCAGGCAGAACTACTACCCTTATGGTTTTCAAGGTTTTTTCCATCCTCCTTCACATTAATCTCCACTGCTCATCAAGCTGGTACTGTACCTCCCTGGAAACTCCAGCATCAGGCATTGGTCTACGAAAGTGAGGTAGGAAGAAGAAGCCTTGAAGGAGCGTACAGCAGAGAAAGCAGTAATTCTAATAAAAATAATTACCAGCGTAGGTGATTTCTCCTTTACTTTCCTTTATTGTTATTGATAGTTCATTGGGTAGAAACTGAATGACACCATGTGGATCATCATTCTTCAAAATGGTTATATTGACCCTAGTGGCATTTCCCAACCTCCCTGACATTTCACTGTAGCCACTGAGGACAACAGCATATGCCTCGTCTAGCTGGAAGAGGGAAATCCAGTCAGAATAAAAAGATTTGTTCAGTAGAAAGAGAGGATAATTTCAACAAAAGAAAAGTACGCATATTTTCTACATGCACAATGGTTTCGTACATCATTGTTATCTGTAACAATGGAAGCAAAGATCTAAAAACCACTGACATTAAGCTAATTTTTAAAGAATTTTTCAGTTTACATAATTAATATAATGCAACTTTGTAGTTCATATACAGTAATTTCACGAATACAAGCCACAGCAATTTGACAAAAATTTTGGTGGAAACCCGGAAGTGTGGCTAATAGTCCAGGGCGGCTAATATGTGACTAATTTTCTGACATTTACAACCCCAGACGTGCCAGCCAGAGTGCCGAGCCAAGCACCTGCCAGTAAAAGCCGGCATTTCGCAATTGTTACAGTGTTACCATGTTGCCCTGGCTCCCTGCAGGCAGCACGGGGGACGGGGAGAGAGGCGGGAGAGCTCTCTTCTTCCCTCCTCTGCCGCAGCCCAGGGGAGGACGGGGGGGGGGGGGGGGGCAGGGGGCACTGCCATTGCCGTGGCCCGGGGAGGAGAGGGGGGGGGCCGTGCCGTCATTGCCGCAGCCCGGGGAGGACGTGGGGGGGGCGCCGCCGTTGCCGCGGCTCCGGGAGCCGACGGGAGCCCTGTCCAGCCATTGCCGCGGCCCGGGGAGGGGGGAGGAAGTGCGCGCCGCCATTGCCGCGGCCCGAGGAGGACGGGGGAAGTGCGCGCCGCCATTGCCGTGGCCTGGGGAGGACGGGGGGGGGCGCGCCGCCATTACCGCGGCCCGGGGAGGGGGGGCGAAGTGCGCGCCGCCATTGCTGCAGCCCGGGGAGGCGGGGGGAAGTACGCGCCGCCATTGCCGCGTCTTGGGGAGCCGACAGGAGCCCCGCGCAGCCATTGCCGCGGCCCGGGGAGGAGGCAGGGTGCTTTGTCCGCGCCCGCCGCCGGCGCCACGGGCGCGGGAAAGCTCCGTCCCCGCCCGCCGCCGCTGCCGTAGGAGCGGGGAAAGTTCTGTCCCTGCCTGCCACCGCGGGGCAGCGCCGACCCGGGGTGACCGAGCCCAGTGGCAGCGGCGGCCGGCCCCGAGCGGTAGCACCGGGCTGGGCCACCTGGCCCCGTCAGCGGCCCCTAGCGGGCCGAGCCTGCACAGCCTTAGCTCAGCCAGTAAACCCTGCCCTCCCGCGGTTCTGTTACTAATTGCACGCGGGTCCTCGCTGCGAACGACAGAGCGGTTTATATTCGGGTGCGGCTTGTCTATGGACAAAAACCGAAATATTTGCCAATACCCAGAGATGCGGCTTATACTCAGTGCGGCTTGTATTCGTGAATTTACTGTATTTCTTGAAAAAACACTTACAGGAAATGAATCATGGAACACTAAAAGAAGTATTGCATCTTTGCATCTATACAGCAAATATTAGTGTAGACTGGGGAGCACTGAGTTCAATTAGCAGGTATTTAAAAAAGGGACAAAAAGAAAGCGATTGTTCATATAGCACTCAATTAAACAGTACTATTATATAGCAAGGAATGTCACAGATGCCAAAACTCACATGGATGAAAAGTTAAGTTTCGATTTACAAAAAATAAAAATCCACTGACACCTAATAAAGCCAAAGATACTTTCTAGTTATCCAGGCATCCCCGGTTTGGAGACTGGGAACTCATTCCGTAGAAAAACATTACATACTTATTCTGCTCCCATATATTTTCCTATATTTTAATAAGTGACAAACTGTTTGCTATGAAGACAATTTGAAGAAAGAAAAATTTTCATTTATACCTCTGGAATTCCATCCATCCTTGTCAAAAGAGTAATTATGATTTCTCTTTCCCCAGGCTTAAATTCCAGAATTCCTGTGCTTCCATAAAACTCATTATTGTCCCTTGGTTCAACAGTGTATCGCAGAAACTGCCTGACAAGGCTCCCTCTGCTGCGGACAATCTGCAGTTCAACAGAATCCCCTTCCTGTAAAAAAAGAAAATCTAGCATTTTATTTGCACTGTACTACAATTTGCTTTTCCATAATGATTAAAAAAAGTTATTGAGATAGCTACCTTGATGCTGTAGGGACCTCTAGAAGAGGGAGAAAATTCAAACACTCCTCCAGGATCATCATTTTCCAAAATAGTAATTTGACGAGTAGTAAACCCATATTTCAGTATTTGATTTTCCACACTTACCCTGGAAAAGGAAAAAAGGGGGTTTTGAGTGATGGTTGTTTTAGTAAGTAAATACACATCTATGTGAAGGACATCAGAATCTTGATTAATTTTATGAATAAATTATGAAAACAATTACCTACAAAGAATATAATAAATTAGAAAAGAAACGTCAGAATCATCATTTACAAAAAATCCCAACCCTTATTCCTGAATTACCTTTGTTTTCTGATTATTTTTTACAATTTATAGTTCTGGGGCTTTTTAGTCACACAAGCACACAACATAAAGAAAAAGAAATAGAATCATATATGAAAAATTTAAAATCACATTTAGCATTATTTTTTATTTGAATCAAAACATGAGAAATTATCCAAAATAATTTAAACAGAGAGCTTGCATTTCTTGCATTCATTTCCTCTGATGCAAATTTTAAATTACATTGTTTTAAGTTAATTCAATTAAAATGCAAGAAAAACTACTACTGAAAGATGCATCAAGAATGCACCTTCAGACTGATGATTTTGACATAGCTTATTAAAAGTTGGTTTATGAACTCAGATTCATCTTCCATGTTCTCTGGAAGAAAATTTCAATGAACAAACAGGAAATATCTATTTTAAAGGGTAACATTAATGTTTATTTCATATTTTTAAAAAATGCTGGTAGACACAATAACATTTTAATGTAAACTAAACATACGTCATTTCAAAGAAAGATAACTGCTCATCTTTAATCAGAGAAAACTTCTCTACAGTTCTAGTCAGCTCAGGCATTTAGGTGGGACAATTTGTATTTCTGGCAGTTTAAGACAACAGATCCATTATTGCAACCAAACGCAGACATCAAACACTGAGTCATGCATTAATAACTTTCATCATTCACAAATCCTAAATAAGCCTTCAAGCCAGAAACACATGCTTTCAAATTAAAAACCAAAGGGCAAAGCAAAACCAAAGCAACTATTATCTGAAAGGATGCAGAAGACATGATTCCTGAGAGGAAAAGTTTTTGACAGATTCTGCTCAAACTAATCACTCTTAAAACATAGCATTGATTCACTGAAGACAAATCACAGTTCACAGCACTTACCCAAAGTACACGACAAACCTTTCTGTCTCTACCCTGTTAACAGAGAAAAAAAAGAAGGAAAGAAGGAAAGAAGGAAAGAAGAACAGAGGGAAAGAAAAGGGATGGAGGAAAGAATGAAAGTGCCACTTCCTGGAATTTCAATAGTACTAGTCTTAGACAATAACAACAACAGCACCACAATTTCTTTTCCCTTTCCAAACACATCATGTTCCTTTTACGGAAACCTCCTTCCACGTCATTTTCCTGTTGACAAACGCCCTACTCAGCCCTCCTCCAGGAGCTGTATCACTGCCAACCTCTGCGTCTGCTCACAACTGCACCCGTAGCCCATATTTATAACTTCGCACAAAAAAATTACAAACAACATTCCTCCATTATGTGCTATTTCATCAATCTGACATAGTATTAATAAAACCAGAAAAGTACATTGGGAGTTATAAAAAAAATATTTTAGCACAAAATAACATCAAAGTTTATTTTTGAATTTTTTTTCAGTTAATCATATTACCAGAGTAAAATATGAACAAAAAAAGAAAAGAAGAAAACCACCACCCCCACAAAAAAAAAAACCAAGGAAAAACATAGAAATAGGAAAATAAGAAAATATGACAAAAATATCACATCAAGTCAGATGAAAGGATATTATTCTGCAATAACAAGTATGTCATTTCATTAAAGTATGTAGATATTATTTTCCTTATCTAAAATAAAAATACGATTAATATAAAACCTGTATCTAACATTAGGATTGTATAAACATATAAACAAAGCATTTATAAAATGAAATTTTGAATTCAAAAAGAATTCAGATTCAGAATTCAATAGACATGAGAGTCCACACGAAAGTTTGAAGTAATAAAGCAAATACACTTGTAGCTCTATTCTTTCAAACAGGAGAATTGATTTAATAGAAATTTTTTAGTTATTTCAAATGAGGCTACATTTTAAATACTATATATAAAGACATTCTAATTTCCATCAGAAGTGCAAGTTTTCTGAAATCATCAAGCATTAATACCACTTAAAAAGTCAAGGTGAAAATTCCAGAGCTAAAATTTATGTTAAATTTTCATTATATTGCTCTTAATGCTAAAATTTAATTATATCACTAACTTGTCCTAAGGTACCATGACAAGGTATTTTTAGCATCTCCAGGTATACTTTGAAAGGACCGAGAAGACTGGCAATACTTACTACATTTCAACAGTCACAGTGTAAATCAAACCGATATCCTGAGAACTTGGAAGTTAGAAAGTACAGTAGTTTCACGAATACAAGCCGCACGGATTATAAGCCGCACCCCCGGTGCCTCGACAATGTTGCTGTCTTTGTCAATAGATAAGCCGCACCCCGAATATTAGCCGCACTTTCGTTCGTCGCGAGAATCCGTGCGCAGCTTTCACAAATTGGCCAATTAGTAACAGGATCGCGGCATAGCGGGCTTTACTGGCTCGGGGCGGGGCCAGGCAGGCTCGGCCCGCTCATGGTTGCCGACGGGGCCGGGTGGCCCAGCTCAGCGCCACGGCTCGGCGGGGCTGGCCGGGTGGTGCTGCCGCCGCCGCCGGGCTCGCTGGCCCCCCTCTCCCGTCAGCACCGCCCCGCTGCCGCGTTCGCTCGCCCGGCTGGCAGGGCTGCCGCAGCCGGGCTCGTCGCCCGCCCCGCTGCCGCTTTCGCTCGCCCCGCTGCCGCTTTCGCTCGCCCTGCGCCGCGCCTCGCGAGCGCCGCGCCCGCCCCGCGGCGCATTCGCGAGCGCCGCTTCGGCTCGCGCCGCTTCGGCTCGCCGCGCGGCGCTTCGGCTCGCCGCGCGGCGCTTCGGCGAGCGGCGCTTCGGCGAGCGGCGCTTCGGCTTGCCGCGCGGCGCTTCGGCGAGCGCCGCTTCGGCGAGCGCCGCTTCGGCGAGCCGCGCGGCGCTTCGGCGAGCGCCGCTTCGGCGAGCAGCGCTTCGGCGAGCGCCGCTTCGGCGAGCGGCGCTTCGGCTCGCCGCGCGGCGCTTCGGCTCGCGGCGCTTCGGCGAGCGGCGCTTCGGCTCGCCGCGCGGCGCTTTGGCGAGCGCCGCTTCGGCGAGCGGCGCTTCGGCTCGCCGCGCGGCGCTTCGGCGAGCGCCGCTTCGGCGAGCGCCGCTTCGGCGAGCGGCGCTTCGGCTCGCCGCGCGGCGCTTCGGCGAGCGCCGCTTCGGCGAGCGCCGCTTCGGCGAGCGGCGCTTCGGCGAGCGCCGCTTCGGCTCGCCGCGCGGCGCTTCGGCTCGCGGCGCTTCGGCTCGCGGCGCGGCGCTTCGGCGAGCGCCGCTTCGGCTCGCCCCGCCGGCAGGGCTGCCGCCGCCGCCACCAGGCTCGCCGGCCGCCCCCTCCCGTCTGCACCGCCGCCGCGTTTCCTCGCCCTGGCCGGCACTGCAGGCCCCCGCACCGCCGGGCTCCCCCACGCTGCTGGCCCCCATTTTGCTGGGCTTCCCCCGCTGCCAGGCAGCCCCACCCGCCGGCCTTCCTGCTTCTGCCATGCTCCCCTGCACTGCTAGCCCCAGTTCTCCCGGGCTCCCCCGCCATGCTGGCTCAGGCTCTGCCGCCCTCCCTGCCCCGCCCTGCTGGCTCAGGCTCTGCCGCCCGCCCCCCACACTGCTGGCCCCGCCTCTGCCAGGCTTTCCCACCTCTGCCGGGGCCGGCCGGGCTCCAGCTTGGCTTGGGGCTGCCGCGGGCTCTCACTTCCGTGTTGGCAGCTTTTAGAATTTTGTTAATAGATTAGCCGCCCCGGAATATTAGCCGCACTTCCGGGTTTCCACCAAAATTTTGGTCAAATTGGTGCGGCTTGTATTCGTGAAATTACTGTAACTAGTCAGATTCAGTCCATCCACTGCTAAAAACACCATTATCTTGGATTTTTATCCAGCCAAGTTTTGAAAAGTAGCTGTCTGACTCATGGATCTGACCATGTTTTCCCTACATGACTGGCCAGATTGCTACTAGGGCTCTGACATGTTAAATGTTGGTTAATAATCAAAAACAGCAGACAGTGGTTGGGCACTGGAGAAGGATCCCCAGAGTGGCAGTCACAACACCAAGCCTGACAGAGTTCAAGAAAGTTTTGGACAATGCAAATGACAGTGTGATTCTTGGGGCATCTTATGCAGGCCCAGGAGTTGGACTTGATGACCCTTATGGGTTTCTGCCAATCTTTCTTATTCTGTGATTCCGTGGTAAAACAGCCTATGCAAAACAGAACAGAAGCCACAAGGCACAGGTTTCCAATCTGGATCTGCCATTACATGAGGAATGAACACAACAGGATCCTTCATGTCTACATCCTGAGGTACACATGTACAAATTTTCATTCTACAATAGAATACTCAATTCTTATAGCATCACACATATTTCTTCATGGAAAAATTACAGTAATTTCACAACTATAAGGCGCACCGGACTATAAGGCGCACACCCCCGGATTCGGCAAAATTCGCAACTTTGTAGATCAGATAAGGCGCACCGGTCTATAAGGCGCACTTTTTTTTTTGCAGTGAGGCCCCG
Source organism: Catharus ustulatus (assembly GCF_009819885.2). Lineage (NCBI taxonomy): Eukaryota > Metazoa > Chordata > Aves > Passeriformes > Turdidae > Catharus > Catharus ustulatus. The sequence goes on from NW_024879544.1 coordinate 365,689, forward strand.
CCCCCAGCTCACCCCGTGGGGTTGCTGGCCGAGGCCCCGCCTCAACCCGGCAGCCATTGGCCCCCAGGCCCGCCTGTACCCGGCAGGGGCGGTGCCGCGAGCCACCGAGCCACCCTGGACCCGGCAGCCATGGGCCCCCGGGACTGCTTCCACCTGGGAAGGGGGGTGCCGCGGCCCCCCTAGCCCGCATTCACACAGCAGCCATGGCTCCCCGGGACTGCCTGGAGCCAGGAGCGGGGTTGCTGCCGGCCCCCTAGCCTGCCTTCATCCGGCAGCCATGGCTCCCCGGGACTGCCTGGAGCCAGGAGCGGGGTTGCTGCCGGCCCCCTAGCCTGCCTTCATCCGGCAGCCATGGCTCCCCGGGACTGCCTGGAGCCAGGAGCGGGGTTGCTGCCGGCCCCCTAGCCTGCCTTCATCCAGCAACCATGGCTCCCCGGGACTGCCTGGAGGCAGCAGCAGGGGTGCCGTGGCCCTCCTAGCCCACATTCACGCGGCAGCCATGGCTCCCTGGGACTGCCTGGAGCCAGGAGCGGGGTTGCTGCCGGCCCCCTAGCCTGCCTTCATCCGGCAGCCATGGCTCCCTGGGACTGCCTGGAGCCAGGAGCGGGGTTGCTGCCGGCCCCCTAGCCTGCCTTCATCTGGCAGCCATGGCTCCCTGGGACTGCCTGGAGCCAGGAGCGGGGTTGCTGCTGGCCCCCTAGCCTGCCTTCATCCGCCAGCCATGGCTCCCCGGGACTGCCTGGAGCCAGGAGGAGGGGTGCCGTGGCCCTCCTAGCCCACATTCACCCGGCAGCCATGGCTCCCCGGGACTGCCTGGAGCCACGAGCGGGGTTGCTGCCGGCCCCCTAGCCTGCCTTCATCCGGCAGCCATGGGCTCCCGCGGCTGCCTGGAACCAGGAGCGGGGTTGCCGTGGCCCTCCTAGCCCACATTCACGCGGCAGCCATGGCTCCCCGGGACTGCCTGGACCCAGGAGCAGGGGTGCCGCGGGGCCCCCTAGCCCACCTTCATCTGGCAGCCGTGGGCTCCCGGGACTGCCTGGACCCGGGAAGGCGGGTGCCGCGGCCCCCCTTGCCCACATTCACCCGGCAGCCATGGGCTCCTGGGACTGCTTCCACCCGGGAAGGGGGGTGCCGCGGCCCCCCTAGCCCACATTCACCCGGCAGCCATGGGCTCCTGGGACTGCCTGGACCCGGGAAGGTGGGTGCCGCGGCCCCCCTTGCCCACATTCACCCGGCAGCCATGGGCTCCTGGGACTGCTTCCACCCGGGAAGGGGGGTGCCGCGGCCCCCCTAGCCCACATTCACCCGGCAGCCGTGGGCTCCCGGGACTGCCTGGACCCAGGAGCAGGGGTGCCGCGGCCCCCCTAGCCCACATTCACCCGGCAGCCGTGGGCTCCTGGGACTGCTTCCACCCGGGAAGGGGGGTGCCGTGGCCTCCCTAGCCCACATTCACCCGGCAGCCATGGGCTCCTGGGACTGCTTCCACCCGGGAAGGAGGGTGCCGCGGCCCCCCTAGCCCACATTCACCCGGCAGCCATGGGCTCCCGGGACTGCCTGGACCCGGGAAGGTGGGTGCCGCGGCCCCCCTTGCCCACATTCACCTGGCAGCCATGGGCTCCCGGGACTGCCTGGACCCGGGAAGGCGGGTGCCGCGGCCTCCCTAGCCCACATTCACCCGGCAGCCATGAGGCCCCAGGACTGCCTGGACCGGAGAGGGGCGGTGCCTCGGGCCCCCTGGCCTGCCTCCACCCGGCAGGGGCAGTGCCGCGGGCCTCCGGGCCCGCCCCCAGCCGGCTGCTGTGGCACTTCCGGCTCCCCCCACGGCTCTCAGCTCACACTTCCGGTTTGGCAAATTTCGCCGCTTTGTACATCAGATAAGGCGCACCGGACTATAAGGCGCACTTCCGGGTTCGAGGGAAAATTTTAGTCAAAAGGGTGCGCCTTATAGTCGTGAAATTACTGTACTTAACAAATATAAATATAGTTTTGAAATAGGCATTAACCACAGGAAACCCTCAAGTTACAAAAATATTGCAAACACCATTGAACAGCCTTACTTATGCCCTGAATTAAGGTACACAGACAGTATGCAGTGCTTTAAATGGGTCTTACATGATATGCAAACCTTTTTATAATTAAGCAGTCTCTTAAAGACAAAAGTGTCTTGATTAAATTTAGAAAATATTTTTTTTTAAATGTAAATGCAAGATATAGGTTTGCCTCAAGTGCCATGTCCAGTTTTGGGTCCACAATTCAGCAACTATGAATTTGTATTATTATTACTCTTAAAAATATGCTTCTCTAAGAAACTTTCTCTTCTATCAGGTATCTCAAAGTGTCCTCTTTCACTTGGCCACTTTCCAGCCACTTTTCTGCAGCCTGTAGCTCTGCATGGGTTGTTGTGACCCACGCGAAGAATCTGAGACTTGGTTTGGTCGGATCTCAAGCCACTGGTGTCAGCCAATCAACCCAGGTCCCTCTGCAGAGCCCTCCTATATGGGAGGATAGTTTGTAAGGATAGTGCAAAAGGCAATTTTCTCAATGAATTACAGCTGCATTGATTGCCGAGGAGTGGAGACAAGTCTTGCCTGCCCAATGAGGATGGGTGTTTTAAAAGAATGGGCTAGCTAGTCAAGAGTAAGTTGCAGTTGGAGCTCGAGATCCAGAGTCTGCTGCAGTTTGAGATGGACTCTGCTGCCTGTAATGTGAAGAGGTAAGGGACATATGGCTGGGCAAGGGACAGACAAGGTAAGATACTGTGTGAGGGATAGACAGTGCTAGGGTAAGGGACAGATTGGGGTTAGCCAATCATGCAGAAGGAAGAAGGAAACTTGCAGAGAGGAGAGAAGGAGTCAGTGCTGTGTGGAGCTGCCTATGAGGAAAGGAGTCAGAGTTGCCTGAGAGAAGTCCACTGAGAGAAGGCATGAAAAGCTTTTAATAAAGCACTAATGATGGTGTCAGTTCAGTCCGTCTCAATATAATTTCTGCACTCCTACCCTCCAGCAGATCAACAATCCCATATAACTTGGTGTCACTGCCAAATTTGCTAAGGGTAAACCCCCTATCCAGATCATCAATTAAGATATTAAACAGTTCTGGGCCCAACACTGATCCCTAGAGGGTACCACTAGTGACTGGTCAACAGCTGGATGCAGCACTATTTACCACTGCTCTCTGGGCCTGGCCATCCAGCCACTTCTTAACCCAGCAAAGAGTGCTCCTGTCCAAGCTGTAGGCTGCCAGCTTTTCCAGGAGTTTACTGTGGGATATAGTGATTTTGCTGAAGTCCAAAGAGAAAACATCCACAGCCTTTCCCCAGTCCATTATATGTCACCTGGTCATAAAAGGAGATCAGATTGATCAGGTAGGACCCGCCCCTCTTCAGCCCATGCTGGCCAGGTCTGACCCCCTGGCCTATAGGTGTCATATGACTCCACTCCAGATGATCTGTTCCATAACCTTGACAGGCACCAAGGTCAGACTGACTTGCCTGTAGATCCCCAGATCCTCATTCCAGACCTTCCTGTGAATGAGCATCATACTGGCCAACCTCCAATTGTCTGTGACCTCCTCAGTCAGCCACCACTGATGATAAATTACGAAAAGCAGCTTAGAGAGCTCTTACAACAGTTCCCTCATTACCCTAGGATGGGTCCTATCCAGTCCCCTAGACTTGTGACCACCTAAATAGCTCTGCCAATCACTACTTCCTCTGGGATTTCAGGGGACTCTTCGACCTTGTCTACCAGTCCAGGGGAGTGGTTACCCTGAGAATAATTGGTCTTACTGAGGCAAAGAAAGTGTTAAGTATCTGTATTACATCACAAAAATCACTAGAACTATAAAATTTTCCACATTACATCACATCAGTTTTGTTTCATTGAGCATATGTCATATAAATAAATTACATACATATATATATATATATGGATCTATTCTGGCATCCTATGTTATGAGTCATGACCAAAAGATTTTGAACATAAACAGTTTAAACACTCAAACACTTCCCAAAGCAAAAATAAATTAATTTGTGTATTGTTGTTTCCAAAGTCGAGAGGTTTTTCATTCTCAGCTCCATTCATTTAAGAGAACAAACACAATCCATGTACCATGTTCCAGCCCTTCAGCCGTGCAATTGCAAAATATATAGTTGTGTATCTGCACGACAGCAGCCAATAGTAGGAATTCTTGTGCAAAAGTTAAAAACAACAATCAGATTTCACCACAGACCTCTGGCTTTATATACGCTTAGTTTCAATTCAGGCCTATTAAGATATGCGCAGGCATCCAAACTGAAGCTGCTCCTAAAGAAAGAAAATATGAAGAAGCTTCAGCAGGTACAGGATTATCTTGCTTCTTTATGGCTCATCTGTCTTCTAGATAAGCATATTCTTCATGATATACATTGGCCTCCATTTTTTGGACACCATTCAGTAATTTCACAATTACAAGGCGCACTGACTATAACCCGCATCTCCGGGTGTCGGCAACATTTCATTCTTTGTCTATACATAAGCCGCACCTGATTATAAGCCGCTCTGCCATTCGCAGTGAGGACCCGTGTGCAACAAAGTTGCCAATTAGTAACAGAATCACGGGATCGCGGGGCTGACTGGCTCGGCTCGGGCCGTGCGGGCTCGGCCCCCTCGGGGCTGCCGAAAGGGCTGGGTGGCCTAGCTTGGCGCTGCCACTCGGTGGGGCTGCTCGGGGCCAGCTGCTGCTGCCGCGGGGCTCGCTCACCCCGGCCTGGTGCTGCCCTGCGGTCAGTGGCAGGTGGGGACGGAGTCTGCCGGCACCCACGGCGGTGGCGGCAGGCGGGGGTGGAGCCCGTTGGCACCCACGGCGGTGGTGGCAGGCGGGGACGGAACCCGCTGGCACCCACGATGGTGGCAGCAGGCGGGGACAGAGCCTGCCAGCACCCATGGCGACGGTGGCAGGCGGGGATGGAGTCTGCCTGCTCCTGCGGCAGCAGGTGGGGGCAGGAGCCCCCTGCCTCCCCCCCGGGCCACAGGGCTAGCAGGAAGGAGCCTCTGCCTCCCCCCTGAGCTGCGGAGATGGCAGGAGGGAGCCCCTGCCTCCCCCCGGGCCACGGGGTCGGCAGGAGGGATCCCCCTGCCTCCCCCTTGCCCCGCGTTGTTGGCATGGAGCCCACCTCCACCCGTCGCACAACAGAGTAACCAATTTGTAACAATCACGCGATCCCGGATTTTACTGTCAGGTGCTTGGCTCGGCACCTTGGCTGCATTTCTGGGGATGGAAATTTCAGAAAATTTTTCACATATTAGCCGCTCCTGAGTGTAAGCCGCATTTCCGGGGTGGGAACAAAATTTTAGTCAAAATGGTGTGGCTTATAATCATTAAACTACTGTACTTTTAATATCCAGGGCCTACAGGATGGTGGCCATAGAGCAAGGAAGGAAAGTATTATTTTTAATGATTTGGAAGGGTTTTTTTGCAATTATGGGTACAATCAAAGCTCATTTAAAACATAAACTTCCTTGACAATATCACTGAGTTGTAAATAATACATCCTTGTTAGAACTAATTATTGTATTATTTTCCTCATTACTAATTGCAATAAATAGAACGCTTATGAACGTATTTTTATGTCTATGGTTTCATTAAGTTCATACATGCTCTGTTTTTCTACTGACTTATGCTACAGTTTATCAAACAGTGCAAGCACATCCATAGCACAGTGCATCTTTGTTTTCATGGCAACTCACTACTGCTGTGAGGTGCTGGCTGCCAATCTGGAAAACTGAAATCTTCTGTTCATCTAGAAGACACAAACTATGTAGGAGGCAATACCAAAAGTTTATATGCATCACCCCACCAGTATCATTCACCCCTGCTTTGAGGAGTCATCTCCAGTACTGAAAGGATCATCTTGGCAGATATTTCATTCTTGGCTTCTGCTCACATTAAAGTTGCCAAATTTCACTTGTAGCCTTGGAGGGACACCATCCAGGTCAAGAGAAAAGTTCAGATTTTATCTCCTTCTTATTTACTTATTTTTCCCATCTAGACTACCTGTTCCTTACTTCAGTCTCCGACCTTGCCAAGCATGGAAAAGCTGCTTGCTGCTGGCAAAATTTTTACCAGCCACTCCACAATCTATAGAACCTCCCACCATACACAGACAGAACAGTGGTTGTGTTTGTTCAACTGCCAATTCAATCCCCTTTTACACCTAGTTTTCAAGACATGGGAATACTAGCCAGAGTAAACGGTAGAAAGCTATAGTTACACATACTGCAGAGCTGTCCAATATTGAAAAGTTAATCTTATGCTGCCCACTTTCTCTATGTACTTATTTGTCTCCTATCTTTCCATTTCAGCATTTTTGCCACTTTTAAAAACCTCTTCACAGCTTCAATCATTTTGTCTAACCTTAGTTTCTTTCTTTGTGTCACAGACTAATAAACTTTCAGGCAAACCATTTTTCATCCACAGGAAGAAAAACAGAGAACTGCTTGCAACAATCTCCACTTGTTTTTGCCTTGAACAGGACCATCTTTTCAACACCATAAGTATCCAAGAGAGAATGAAATAATTCATTATGCACTAAATGCATACACCAGCTAGCTTCTACAGAAACAGACCAATCCTGCACTGGAACAACATCTTTCCTGTATGATAGAACAATGTTCAAAAAACAGGTGTAGCAGCAAGTTGAGCTGCTTTCTGGCTTGCTAGCATGTAACCTACAGAAGTATCTGGTGTCAAAAGTTCCCATGAGCTAGTCTGCCCTTCTATATACAACAAGGATATTCCTGCATCAGGTAAGGACTGTATAAATACTAGATGTTCAATACAGACAATACAGCTGACAGACCTCTCTTAGCACATTTCCGGAAAAATAAATGGGAAAAATATACCTTAGTTTATTTGGAGGTATTTTTCTAAAGTTTACATACATCTGAATTTTTGGAATCAGAACTGAAGAAATAGCCCAGATTCTCCTGCTAATAAAACAAAAAGGATCCTGGATATTAAATAATTCAAGTATTCTGAGTTCTGCTCACATGCAGATAATATTATCTCCTGAGGCCTCTTACAGCCTTAATCATCCTACAATCCTTATGTCACACAGAAGGGAGATCACAATACTGTGCTTCAGAAACACTACACTCTTTGTAGTTGAGGCAGTGATAATAGTCGCACAGGCCTCTTTTGGAAGCCAGCAGTTGTGATGGAAGTATCTAATTCTGCAACAATATCCTGACTATAAACCTCTTCTGAGAAAAACACATGCATTGCTTTCGTTCCTATTCATTATAGCTTTCCCCATTATCTCACTAAACATTATTTTTCTGAAAATAAAAGTGCTATAATCAAGAACTGTAACTAAAGATCAAAGCTAAATGAATTTTTTTAGTAGCATACATTGTTTTAATCAAAAAATTGTTTTAAACAAAACTAAGTCATTAGATAATAAGCACAACATGGTTTCTCACACTGATCATGAGTCAAAGATTTTATAGACAGTCTGAATCAAGGGCCCAATATTCCTCCTGCCATTTATCAACACAATGGAGGCAACACCTCATAATTAATACTGTGCCAATTTTTTATATACACATTGAGTATAGAAAGTAGTACATATGAATAAAGGCTAGGGTACAATACCTGTCCAAAGTTAATAACACGGTTTCATTAATTTCAGGTGTATCATCAGCTTTAATAGTAATGTTGATTGTAGTATCACTTTGTCCAGATAAGAAAACAACAGAGCCATTAAAAGGACTTATATCATCCTGTGTTACTGCCTTGTGATTAGGACCAGAGGGTCTCAAACTCCAAAACACTGTTGCTTGACCATCAGTCCCATCTCGATGCAATGCAATGGAAACCTGTAAAGCACATGAGTCTGCTGTCATTTGCAAAACTAGATGCAAATACAATTAACCCTTTGCAAATTACTGTTTGAATACAAGCCCTAAAATATTCACCTTGGGTTTTTTACTTATACCTCTATATAAGATCTGAAATCAAAGATGGTGAATGAAAATACATATTGAATCTTATATTTTTAATCATCTATCCATTATATACTTGGACATATACATTTATATATACTTAGTGGAGGTGGCAGACTGCTAATAAACAAATCACTTAGCACTCATAAACACAAAAAGCCTTTTAGGACTGATTTAACCAGTGCCCACCTCATCAAGACAACCTAGGTTTTAAATGTAATCACTTTAATTTATTCTGGCTGTTATAGTACAGTTCCAGCCCATATGCTGCTTAAGCAAAATAACAGTTTTATTCTGAGGATGAAAATCAAGTTCTCTGATTCAGGATTTAAGGGAAGATCTCAGTTAAGACAAGTAGGGGGAAAAAGGGAAAACATAAGAAAGATATTTTATAAAGGGTTTCTCTGGCTGAGATTACAGCATTCACATGGACAACAATGCTTTTGAAAATGCTTTAGGTAGTGAGAAACAGAAAAAGCATATTTACTAGAAAATAGACACAGCAAGCCAAACTACATATTCACATGTAAGTTAACTATAAAATACACAGACACTTTCATGAAATTTGGGAGCAAAATCAGTCCTACTCTGCAGGAGTATCTTTGCAGCTGGGGAAAGAAATTAAACTGTCTGCAGCATCTTTATCTCTGTGTGAGTACCAAGACCTAATCAGTTCTAGATTTTTAGAGAGAAAGCAAAATTAACCACACTTTTCAGATGACAAACACATTAATCTTGTTAGCAATTTTTTGTCTTTTTTATTTTTTAAAGCAGGAGAATATTTGGGATAAGAACAAATTTGGACGATGGATTTTTCTCACATTAATTTTCAAATGTTACAGTGGATATAGCAAAATTTGCTTTCTCCAAATAAGTTTTCCATACTAAGGGACAATATAAAAATGTTTACTTACCACTGTAGCAGGCGATTCCTCTGGCTCAGAAAGAGTAATTGGAAGATTGCTAGCAAAGCCTATTTCTCCATTTGCAATATCTGGAGTAATCCTCAGAGAAATATTTTGAATCTCACCTAATCTAGGACTCATGGGTGGCACAAGAGGAATTCTATTAAGCAGCTCAACTTTTTCCAGCTGTGAGAAAAAGTGAGAAAAACTTGAAAAGTAGGAAGCCTGAGTGCCAAGCAAGAACTATTCTGACACATCCAAGGAATGTGTCACAAGCAAGGAGCAAAACACCTCCAGAATAAATTTCTCCTATCAGCAACACTGCCATTACAAGGATGTGTAAGTAGCTGTGTGAGCAATGAAATGAGTGGTATTCAGCTTCCACAGCAGAATGGTATAGTTCTAAAACAAATCACGTACACAACTAAATGTATATAGAGGGAGAATTCACTTTCTAAACTGGGCAATTATTAGATCTATGAATTGATCTGCTAAGCACCCCAGATGTTGTTCTTCAGGTTTTTCTGCCATGCATCAATCTTCTTTCCTCTCTCAAAAAAAAAGTAGACTTCTCTATTTACAATAACTAATATGTTAGAATAACATTTAAAATTGCAAATCAGTACAAGATTTCAAAAATGTAGTCTCCTCTTATATTACCATATTTTTCATAGTTTATTTATACTAAGAAGAAATAGAAAACACCATTCACTTAGCCCACCAGCACCACTGTGATAGCAAGTTTTAACATTCCTTGCAAATATTCTTTATAACCCTAAGATTTTTTTTTAATTTACATGGATCATAATAACAGATGTTTCCATGACTGATTTGCATATACTTCTGTAAACATTTCACTGGCACATGAACTACCAATGACAACGCTCTTTTAACTCCCATTAGGATATTTTAGTGTCTGCACACTGAAGTACTTGTCACATATCTTGTACACAGTCCAAACTGCGAATTTATTTGTAATCTATTACCTGAAAGGAGCTTGGAATTAGATATTTCAAGTCTTCTGTTGATCTTTCAGATCACATAAAGATGGTAAAATATAATCAGAAATATTTCAGAATCATATTCCCTACCTAGCCGTAAACATAGAAAGTGTGCGCACCTAAAACAATAATATGATTCTGGCAGTACTTTTTCACTCTCTCTTTTTCTCTTTTTTTATTTTTTTTTATATATATTTTTTTTTAAGAATGTGGGGGTAAGGAGGTGAAGGGAAGAAATCTTTTCAAGTAATTAAAACATCTTTGGTAGACTATAAATTACAGAACAAAAGATCACATTTATATGTTGATTTCACATTAACATCTCCATTTGAAAATTTTGAAGACACATGACTTAAAGTGAAAAGACTAAAAAGAACTAAGAAATTACAGTAATTTCACGACTATAAGGCGCACTGGATTATATGGCGCACTGCCGGGTGTTGGCAAATTTCCGAACTTTGTCCATATATAAGGCGCACTGGACCATAAGGCGTACTTTTTTTTCTCCATGCGCAACAAAGTAACGAATTAGTAACAGAATCGCGCGATTGCAGGGTTTACCGCTAGGTGCTCAATTTGCAAACATTTTTCACAGATTGGCGTAGCCTTTAAACGCAGCCCCAGGCTCCCTCCCCATGCCACGGGCCCCGGCACTCCCGCCCACCCCTGCCACCAGCTGGCGTGGCTCTTGCGGCTGGTGTGACGCAGCTCACAGTGCAGCTCACGGCTCGGCTCACAGCTCACACTTCTGGGCTGGCAAATTTTCAAACTTTGTCCATATATAAAGCACACAGGATTATAAGGTGCACTTCCGGGTTGAGATCAAAATTTTAGTCAAAAGGGTGCGCTTTATAGACTGGAAATTACTGTACTTCGAGTTTTGAGCTTCTCTTGTGCAAAGTCACCCCCTGGTCTCTGTATCAGGATTGCTCCCTGGGCTCATGATCCAAGACAGTGGCAATAGTTAATCAGAGGAAGCAAAGATTATTAGGTAGTCTTAACTGTAGATGATAAAGTAAGTGCAAAAATTGCTGGCTACAATGCTCAGAATCACCCATAGCAGCACATCTGAACAATAACTTCTTATCAAGTATGCAAATCTGGTTTTCTCCAGTGAAAACTGAAGAAAAAAAAAATCAGAAAAATTTAAAAAATCATTCTTTAAACATTTTAGTGGAAAACTTGTTTTCTTCCAAAAGCATAATTTTAGTGAATTTTTCCATCCAGTCTTATGAGCAATGACACATTTGCCCTTCTTACAAATTCAGATAGAGAAAAACAAACAAACAAACAAACAAACAAACAAACAAAGTAACAAAAAAAAAAACCCCAAAAAAACCACCCCGAAAGGGCACATACAGGGAAAACTAGAAGAACTTTTCAATTCCCTGGTCAACGTTGCATATGTTTGACTATATTTAATTTATATTTCCTTGCTTTTAATTTCTAAAATCTGTCATACTTCTGTACTGTATGAGACTTAATTTGATTAAATTGAAAGCCAAGGGGCAGACAGGGTATCATTCCTGAAAAGGTAACTAACCTCTGCAACATTGATAAAATTTTGTTAAATTTCATTATTAATAACTGAATCCTATCATAATCCTATTAGTCTATTTTTTAATGGTGTAATTAGTAAATAATGATTAGGAATAAAGGTCTTCATAACATATTTGTGGAAATTTAAGCTAAATAAAAGTTTTCTTAACTACAGAACTAATAAATTATTTTTTTTTTAATCAGGTAGAATCATTAAATTAAAAGGGAAGGGGATTTTATATCCTTTATATTACATGGGCTAAAATCCAACCCCAAAACACAGCTGAAATACCTGTATGACAAAATGAGCTCCATTTTGAAGAAATGCATCATTTCGTATAGGTATATTTACAGTAGTTTGTGCTTTTCCTTCTGGGAAGATGACAGTATTTCTTCTAGACATATTTAGAATGCCACCTTTTGCTCTCTCAAGATCCAGAGCTCCAGCTGGAATGTACAGTGCAGTATAAACCAACTGTACATCTCCAATTGTGCCTCTTTCCCTTGTAAAACTCAAGGATAAAAAGCGTCCCTTTGGATTACTTTCAATCTTCTGATTCTCCAAAGGATGGAATTTTATTAGGCCATAAACATCATCACTGTCCTGAATGTAAAATAGAAGCTGCAAAGCAGAAAACAGCATGCTACATTACTCTATAAAACACTTTCACGTCCTCACAAAAACATCTCCTGACTGTCACCATACATTTTTCTCTTTAGTGAACTGGCATCAGGAAAGAAATCAGATTGACAGCCCCAAAGTATTTTTTTTTTTACACAAGAAACAGGGCACTGACAGTGGTAACTTTCCCATTATGCATCATTGCATGTGCCAGAATGAGCCCTGAATAACAGATGTTTTAGGTTCAGTAGTAAAGTGAATAATTTAAAAACGTTTCAGATTGTAAAGAATTTCATTTTTTTTACCAAGCTCATTCCAACCATTTTTGAGAAGGACAAAGGAGGAACCTGGATCACAGAACTGCCAGCAGTTCCAGACACCCTTTATTTAATAGTTCAGAGGTTACAGTCTTAATCACCAAACTTTCCCCTTGAAGTTGTTACTCTGTAAAACACTTCAGTAATCATTAAAATAGCAAATGAACAAGTGAAAATAACTCTCCTGTCATGTGTTAGAAGGCAGTCACTTGAGACAGCCTTTATTCAATGCCATTGTTGCACCCTGGGAATAATCTGAACTGAATGCTACCACAGTAAAAAGGTTTGGCATTGTCCACTCAGCCAAATACTTTAGATATGGCTCTATACACGAAGATTATACTAAGGATTAGTTTGCTTGATTTTTATCAAAGACCAAATCCTTTCACCTATTCAGCTAATCCATCAATCAATCAATGTTATTGAAACTGGAATAGTCTTTATTTCTCGTTAGTACCTTCTCCAAAAGAATTATAAAAGTAAACTTACCTCAGATGGCTCACTGACTTCTGCGCCTCCCTGTATTGTATGAGCTAGGAGTTTCAGAAGATAAGCCTCTGCCTCTTCAGGTATATCATCGTCAATAATGTTCAGAGGAAGTGTCACCAGCATCTGTCCTTGATCAAAACCTATCTCCCCCGCCTCTGGAAGTAGGTCTGCAGTCACAGGTGAAGGATCACTGCTGTTTCGGATTATAACCCAGGAAACAGAAACATTTCCATGTGTTCCACCATTTCTTACAATTGTGATTCCTTCAAACCTATGGTTTTGAATGAAAACAAAAATCCACAAACCATAATTACTATGGGCATGTATGGCTACCAATTCCCTAAAATATTTACCCTGACCTAAGTGGTATAGATCTTATCTGCTTGCAACTGACATTTGACACAAGACTTAAAGTTTGTGAAATCATAACACATATGTAAGACTTGAGCATTTACTCATGAGCTTTCTGTAAAATCTCTGAAGATACATGTTAGATCTCACTTAATTTACAGCAAGAAAGATACTGAGAAGTAAGTGGTGTCTTGGCATGTTTTACATTTGTCTTGAGAAACACAGATTTCAGAAAACTTTTTGCCTATTCTACTTCATGAGCAGTTATGAGGCATGAGCATTGAAACAACGATCTTGAATGAAGTGTTTGCTTCTGTAATAAAAATATATCAGTTACTGATATTTATGATATGGAAATGTCACATTGTCTGCACCTGGCAAGTGCATAGCTACAACAAAAAGTCTGGAAATCATAACTTATAAACACTTAGAAAACAGGCTTTATTTCTTTACGGTGTATAAAAAAGAAAGACAAATACTTAAGTGCTGGGCCCTACATACCATAAAATATTCTTTCAAAATTTCTCATAGTATGATAGTTTGAGACATTATTTTTTTCTTTGGGGATGAACTACCAGTAATTAGCAGTGGACATTTTTATTGAGATTATCAATATAGTACAGTTGTATTATAGTATTGTATATCAATCTGCATATAAAATTTGTGGAGAGCTTTGATTTTAATCACTCTGTAAAATTACAAATATTGAAACTGTTTTTGAGTTTAAGGTAAGTATTTCATGGGAGATGCTGAACCCTTTTTTTTTTCTTTAATCAGAGACTGGTTTTATAGATAGTAAATACAAATACACACCAAAGGTGTAAGAAAGAAATCTATTTCCCACTGAATCTGTGTGTATCAGTATCAAAACTTCACTAATCCTACCTTAAGATTAAGGAGTTTTCACTATTCTGATAATGTGATTGACTAGTTATGGCTTCTTTACATATAATTTATTGACATTAAATTACTTTCTGTATAATTAGGCATTCCCACTTCCATGGAATCTTTGTATACTGCTGATAATAGCAACACAGTGATTCCTACATTATATTTTAATAGTGATTTTATAATTACTTTAATTATATACTCAGGATGCTTAATGATTACAAACAAATCTCTTAAACTGACTAGATACTAGATATTACAATCTGTAGTACCTTGAAATCTGATCTTCATCAACGATAACAGTTTGAGCTAACAGAACACTGTGGATTGACAGCACTCCATAGGGTTTATCATTCGGCTGGATAGTGACATGAACAACAGATGGATAAATCAAAACAGCATCTCCCTGCAAAGTGTCTTTAAGAAGCATAATCTGAAAGGTCTCAGCAATTTCAGGTATGGTATCATCAAGGATCTTAAAGTTCAAATATGTTTCATGAACTAGAGGTGGGAAAACAAGAGTTGTATTTGGTTGTAGATCTAGGAAGTCTACATTAATCTGTGCATGTGCAGTTGAATCCCCAGTTACGATGGCATAACTGACAGAGACTTCATCTTCATCAGGTCCAATTAATTTTCCACTGACATCCTTACCACGAACCACTTGGATTGTTACCACTTCATCATCCTCAGGCACCATATAAGCATTCTGAACAAAATACACGGGACTGTCATTTTTCCTAATATTAATCCAAACAGAATTTTTTGTGTTGTTGATTTCAGCCCCTCCCTCCACGCTCTTCAGACAAACAAGAAAGATTTCATCATTTTCAGGTACCTGGAAAAACAGTGTTAGCAACCATGCATAAGTCACATGTCAAATATATGCAGAACACTTATAACGAGAAATGTGGTTTATGCATTTTGCAGAAGAGTAAAATGGTATCAACTTGCAAGCGCATTTCATATCAAAACAAAAAGGAGAATAATATTGTTTTAACTTTTGCTAAAAATCCCTTTTCAAAATTTAATGTGTCTATTTCCCAAAACATACTTCTGCAAGAGGGTAGAAAGTCAAACAAAGAACATAATAAAAATTAGTCAAGAATCAGAAAAATCTTCATCTTTACAGTTTGAGAGTATGAGGAGAACAACTGCCATTTTTGAAAGCCAGTGCTATTTATAAACAAGTGCTCCTCTCCATTACTTAATTTTAGTTTTCTTTTTTCTGGTGTTGATTCTGCTCTATCTCTATATGTCCTCTATATACCTTGGCCCATCTATCCCTATACAATTGGAATCCTTTGTTCAGACACATCCATAAACCCAGACAAAATTTCCATCACAGATCTGAGAAAGTGTTTGCTTATTCTTATCAAAAATTTAGATGTCAGTTTTTCTACAAAAAAAAAGTGTTTAAAACTACATTTTAGCTCTTAGCTATCTCTTCTCCAATGTCTGATGCAGGAGACAATAAAAATGGCTTATAAACCACAGATTACATGATTAAGGGTGAGATTTCTACTTCATATTACTGTATAAATATATATCTGGACAAAAATTGATGTGATCCAAAATCCTGGGTATCCTGTCCTGGGTATCCTTTCCAGGAGTTGGACTTGATGATCCTAATAGGTTCCTTTCAACTCAGCATTTCACATGATTCTATGATTCTATATTTTATTCCCCAAATCCTGATCAGTTACATCTATGGAACTGAATTTTTTTTTTAATTTTATTGATACAAATAGATAAAAAGTAAACCTTTAAAAATTATTTGTGACCTTTGCATTTCATCCTTACTGTGAACTACTGGAAACTTGTAGCATTTGCTTGTGAAAGGAATTCCAGGATAAAATTAAAACTTCTGAAAACACTGCCTGTTGTCCAACACTTCTTTCTCTTTCACATTCATTTGTTTATTGGCCACCCTCAAGTCCTTTTCTAGGGCTAGAAGAGTGGGCATGATAGCTTATGCCAATTCAGTTCCTTTGGCTTGTATCACTGAAACACATATAATGCTGGTTACTGATACCAGGGTTTGCTGTCAGTGTGAGTTCTGGAAGATCTCAGTCACGAACTTCCTATACTGAAGTACAATACGGTTGATCTACCATCAATTAAAAAAATGCTAACTTATGTTTCATTTAGTTGACTAACTGATATTCCATCTGTCATCATTCAAAAATATACATTTAAGAAAGTCAAAATGTATCCACAACTTCAGCTATAGTTTACATCTTAACGTCTCATATAAACAGAACACTTTGGAATCCTTAAAGGCATCATTATTGACTGATGAAAAACCCAGTCAGGCTTCAAAGACAACAATATAAAAGATTTTCAGTGCTGATTTGCTGCTTTCATTTTCTATTAAAAATGTTCCATTTTCCTCGCTAAAAAAGGAAACGTACACAATAAAATTACTACAAATGTACTACTGTAGAGATCAGAGCTACACTCGCCTGATTTCTGTGGAAAAAAAGCTTTGCAGTTCAGAACAACAGCTGTTACACAGTTTTCCTTAAATTCAGGATCTTACCAGCTCAAATTAAGTTCTGAATGCTTGTGCATTCCATCATCATCATCAGTAAAGGATTTTT
This sequence comes from Catharus ustulatus, assembly GCF_009819885.2. Classification (NCBI taxonomy): domain Eukaryota; kingdom Metazoa; phylum Chordata; class Aves; order Passeriformes; family Turdidae; genus Catharus; species Catharus ustulatus. The sequence goes on from NW_024879544.1 coordinate 382,386, forward strand.
ACACAAAATTAACCTTTTGTGTGCAGCTGTGGAAGACATCCAGTGAGTGGACCACCACAGCTATACAGATCAAACTTTGAGGGAAAGAGCATTCAGAGTATATGTCAGAGGAAAAGTAAATCACATCCTCCTCATAAATCTAATGAATACTTTTCATATATAAGCTACAGAAATAACGCATCTAATCTGAAAGAGATACTTCTACACAGCAGTTTGGCACAGTCTTTTAATACTAGTATTAGTCTAGACTTGAGAGACTAATTTCTATAATTAACAGGAATATGAAAAATAATTGCATTAAAGTTTTCCACTTTTAATACAGACTTTCTTTTTCCACTATATAGTTTTTTTAGTGAATTTCTTTATCAAGTTGTTCAGTACCATGTTCACATAGAAAAGTTAAATATAGAAAGGTCAGTCTAATAGATGAACCTGTATCTAGTTAAAGAACATTATCCTTGACAATACAAGCACCTCACTATTCCATCTGAATAAAAATATAATGCTTTCTCGATTACTCATACTTTTACTGTACAGCACCTAACTGATCTAGTCAGAGCAGTCAGGGCATGTTAAGAAACAAAAAATATTAATTGATGAGAAATACAGAAGCAACATTAAAAAGATAAAACGATAGCCCACAGAGAAAATTAAAATCACTTTATGAAGCAGAAGGACTTGTAGTCCTGTTTAAACCAAGCATTTTTATAGCATAATATACGAAGTCCCTCCAGAACAGCAGTCAATCTATACATCCAAACCAAAAATGTCAGCTTGTTTTTACCTGATCGTCAAGCACTGTTAAATTATAAATCAACATTGGTCTCCCAGGGGTAAATGTAATATTTCCTCTGGCTGGACTTAAGTCTTCTTCAGCTGAGTTTGGTCCATCTTCTATCTGCAAATAATTGATTTTTGTGATAAGAAATACATAGAGCATGCATAAAAATCTAGTACAATAGTCAATATACAGTGTGTGAAATGCTTAATAAATTGCTATTTATTTAGTCACTCCTGATGACATGCACACACATTTAGTTGTGAAAATTTTTGGCAGATGGAGTAAATCAGAGTAGGCACTCTGAAGAAATTCTGTATTTCCAGAGAAAGAGGAAGAAAACTACTTCCATACAGGCCTTTGAGAACTCTTTGGTATCTACTGATGCATAAGTGACTCTTTTAAATAACAGAAAGGATAGTTCTTCTCTTTTAATTAAGTAACATTTCCTAATCAGTTCCAAGACAAGATAATAGCAATTACTCATTTTGTGACCTTTCTCTCTTGACTTGTGATACTAAGGAAATTACAATTAATACTAATACCTAAAAAAATAGTAAGACCCATAGAGCCAATATGTTAGAGTTTTGTTTTAGAAAATCTGGTAAATGTTTTTCAATATATATATAAACTACACTTTGAAATAAACCTGAGAAATTGTGCAGGTAGCAAAATGTATTTTAAAACAAACAAAAAATCCAAAAATGGATTTTAAAACAAAGATTTCTGCAATAGATAGCATAAAGAATCTCTGAACATGATCTATACATGCTGCATTTAGCAGCAATGCAATAACATCCATTACAAATCTTTTGAGATTTTGACACATCTAGATTAAATCTTAGATGACAGCTGATAAAGGAATTTTTGAGATGAAAAATAATTACCTGTAATTTTAAAGAATGTAATAGTATCAGAATTAGACAAGGAAAAAAAAATTCCCTCTCTCACAAAAAAGCCAGTAAGTATATGCCGTTCCCATGAAGTAGATGAGTAATGGTTTAAATAATCAAGTAATGATTTTGAAAGATGAAATATCTGGGGATTCAAACTGCAGTCTTATAGGTACAGAATTTCACAAAATATTGTGCTCTACATTTACATGTTTAAAGGTGGCACAAGCACCCTCAAAAGAGTCAGGTGCTTATAAATCTTGAAAAAATATACAAGAGATTTCTTGCACACTCAGTAGACATCATTTGCAAATAATACCAACAAATGCTGATTCAAATATATTCCTAAATGACAGAGAATGCCCATTTTTAAAATATATCTTCACTTTCCTAAATTAAGCAGTTAGATAATTGCAATATTTTCCACTTGAAAGATAGGATCTTTCCATTTTATGAAACAGAATTAACAAATGTAGACAAAGGTATTTACTCCTTTCACTTCAATAAACAATAAGTTATGATTATGGTCTCACAGCTTCATCTAATAGACCAAGGTATGAAGCCTTTTTGATAAACTCACCTCAAATGTTACAATGACTGTCCCGTAGGTTCCTCTCTCCCTAATTAGAGCGAGAGGCAAAAATTCATTTCTGCCCCTAGGTTCATTCACTGTGATTAAGGCAGACTAATGAGGAAGAAAACGAACAGGCAATCAGGCACAGATCAAGTATCACAGCAGAAGGAAGAAATTGTTACCATAGAAATACCAAACTCCCACCGACAAGTTAATCCAATCTGCAAACCAGCCCGCTGATGGCCTACATTTCCTAGCAACCAATTACTTCTGCTAATAAAAGGCTTGAAAGGTTTCAGATTAAAAAATTATCATTAGGTTTTTCTTGGGTTTTCTTGGCTTTTGTTGTGGGTTTTTTTTCTGTAAATGACCATAGTTACGACGATCTACTAAGCACTGACATATGAGTACTGGTTATATTTACAGGAGTTCCTAACCCGATCAAAAATAGTTTGTCTCCATTAAAAACTCATTTATTAGATAATCAGACAATGGATTCTCTCTATCAGACTGTTACAGCTGACAGATTTCAAAGACTTGCAGCACTTCAGGGCGCAGCAAGGTTTAATACTGTGGTGCTAAAAATTTTTCACATCGGATTTTTTTCAGAGAAGTCTTCTAAAAAGTGTATTTCCACAATGCCAGCAATAAAGCCTAGTTTGTCTTTCTGCTAACACAAACTTTGTATTATTGCAAACATCCTCCATACCACCAGAGCCACACCACTCTTTCCTGGAAGGTGTTACATTACGCATATATCATGACGCTGCTCTTACAGTTTGAGAGTTAAATATTAAAATGTTCCGTAAGACGGGAAAAGGGTATAAATTCTTAAAATTTCCAAGCCATCTCTTTAATTTTCCTATGATATTACTACTAATTTCTTCCACAGTATATTGAGGGGCAGTGGGACTGAACAATTTCTAAAAGCTTTATATTTAGATGAGCAACATTTACATTCATCAAGGTTTAATGATCTCAGGCAGCATCTCAAAACCTAAAAGCATTAGAAATATTAAAGCTGTATATATGTATATATATATATATATATGTGTGTGTGAATAATCTCAAGATGTTTTCAGAGATGTAACTCAGAATAGGTTTTCAAGAGATCTGGGCAAATAACTAACCAGCATCTTTGACAATTTCATCTTTATGTTTTCTAAAATATTCTAAAATATATAATATAAAAAGTCATACCATGTTAAAAGAAATTATTCCAAAGGCATTGTCATTTGATAAGATCGTCACAGTGACAGATTTGGGTGAGCCAAGTTTTATCCTTGTAGATGGTTTCTAAAATTAAAACCAAAGTAAGATATTAAGTATGGTGATGAGGGAAAAAATGGCATTTTGATTTAACTGCCTCTTAAGAGTTAATATTAGCTTACAAAAAATGTATGTCTTTTTATTATATATCACAGTGAAAGTTGTTTAAAGCAATAGAATGCACTAAGATAATTTTTAATTACTGTGGAAATACACTGTAGTCAACAGTAAAGTGCTTGAAACAAACTTATATCCCCATAGACATGTAATATTGGCAAGTAAATAGAAAATTTATTGTTACTGAATTGACATCTTACTTTGTCATGAACTGTTAGCTAAAAATATATGAAAGTGAATCCCTGTCTTGTAGCATAACTCCTGTGAAACAGATCAATATGAAGAAATTTATTGGTAAATATTTATAAAATTGGGTTTAGATAAGTCACATTTAACCTCGGCTTCTGGAGGACTGGAAGTCATCCTCTTTTTCTGCTACTTCCACCATCTCTTCCATGACCATTTCAGACAGGAGAACAGAAAAGGCTGAGTCTTCACAATCAAACTCTTCTAGGCTCTAGTATACCTTCAAATGTCCACAGCTGAATGCAATGCCTGCTCAAGAGTCAGGCACAGCAACATGACAGAGACATCCGTAAAAATGCAAACTTTCTGAAGGGCAATAAGCATCAATTCTGCTTGGACTCCACATTTCCATTCCTCCCTATTACTTTCACAAGCAGTAGGACTGAACTGAAATCTATGCAATACCATTCACCTATATTAGATTACCCACTGTTTTCTGTGGAAGAGCTACATTGAAAAACTGAGACTTACCAGTAGTGTCAAGTGAAATGTGAATGTCTCATCAGCCTCTGGAAGATCATCGTCACAGACAGATATGTACACTGTTCGGCTTGTTTCTGTATCAGGTATAAATGCAGCTGCATTTGTGTCAAAAAAGTCTCCTGTGTTTTCTCCATCAATCTGCAATAAACACACAACAAAATGCCACCTCCTTCTTCCTTCAATATGCTCTATATTAACATTCTAGACTCATTCAAACAGACTCACACTGAGTAAGCAGGTGAAAAAAAACCAATAAAAAACCAGAACTTTTTTCTTCAGAGCCATTTATGACTTCCTTCTACGCATAATATACCATATGAAAAGGTTTTATTGAAAGTGCCAGTACAAGAAGCACAGATCTGTACAAGTCATAATACTCTACATGAATTAAACTTACCTTAAGATGTAACTGCCCTCTGCCTTCCATTCTAAGCACTAGAAGGAGCTTAAGCATTCAACCTAGATAAACAATTTGATCACCAAAGATTAAGATCTAAAAAGAACTTCCCTCCTTTCATCTCATTCAACAGAAGAAAATTCTCTTGATTCTATTGTAAGTGAGGTTATTAAAGGAGAGATTACAAAGGCAGTCACATAAAAACAGCAAAGGGTTTAGAATAAATTTCCAGTTGGGCACTGAGACTAAATGGAGAGAAGCCACTAAACCAGCATAGCTGCCACAACTGAATCATCCTTCCTAGAAGCTAAAGGCTTGAATGAACCATTGTGAAAAAGACTGTTCTTCCTTTCAGAACAGTGAAATTATAAGTTCAGAGAAGAGGAAACAAAGGGAGTTTTGTGGGTCTCACTTGTGTCTCTTATCAATCACATTCGCAACTCTCCATGTATCTGAGTCCGTAAAAGCACTTTAAAAAGTTATCAACAGTTACTGAGAATATAACTGCCATGGTTTCTTACCGACACAATTGCTGTGATGTTAGCAGGCTTCCCTGTCCTTTCAATTACAAGACGTATAACAGTTGTACTTGTTTCATTCACTACAAATTCTGTTTGTCCACTGAACTTCACTTCTGTTTCTCCAGATGTGAAACAAATGAGCAATGCTAAAAGCAAATAAAGTAATAAAGAAGCAGAGGGCATCCCTACAGAAACAAAAGATATTAAAAAAAATTGAGAATCTAAAATACACACAGCATTTGAGGTTGACCAACAATCCAGTTGACCTCTTTCAACTCTTCATATACCATGATCACCTTGAGAGTTTCAAAATGAGATAAAAACACACCGAGGTCTCCACTACAACCAAGTCATATAATGTGAATATAAATTCTAATTCTATTTTCGTAATTTTCATTTAGTGATTTGCTAAACAGTATTTATCAACTTCTTCAAGTGGAAGAATAAGGACCTTTTTTTAAGAAAAAAAACCACATTACCACAATTCTTTTTATTTTCAATCAACAATAATTATCTTCAAGTTGACAGTTCAATTTCCACTTTCTTTGCTCTCTAGATTGACTTTAAAAACACACAAAAAAATTACTGGAAGGGTGAAGGGTTGAATACTTGCAGATCATCTCACAGATTATTTTCTGGTACCTTTTTCACTAGGAAATATCCTTACACATTTGCATAGGTACTTAAGTCTTATCCCATGATTCTTTCATGTGTTCCTGTCCCAGAGAACAACTGCAATACTTTGCCATTGCAATCTTTGTATGGCCATGCTTTGATTCTTATTTGCTTCTGCACAACAACTTATATTTTCTGTTAGGATATGCAAACTTAAAACCAAGGTTTTCTCTTACATTCTCCATTTCTCTTACATCAGAGTCCAGTTTTGTGATGTAAAATGCAATTTTAAGTCCCAGTGAAGTCATTGGGTGTTGAGACTGTGAAAGCTAAACTTTTAAAGGAGTCTGGCACAACAAATTTCAAATTACTTCATTGTTCTGCAATGGCTTGCATTGTACAGTGCTGATGACTGAGAACGTGGAAGCTGGGAGAGGGGAGAGGTCTGTCATAAGGATCTTAGAAATTTTGGAAAAAAACAAAGAGAATAAAGTTGTGCTCTAAACACCAAAATGCATTACAACATTGAACTTTAATAGAATTAGTTCCCTCACCAAGCTTCTTTTAATCTGTAATGATGATTTTACCCTATTAATTTTTTAAATTTCTGCACAAAAGTTACAAGCAGTATTTGTTTAATTAAATCCTCAAAGAAAAATTCACTTTGCTCAAAAGTATCCTTCTAAGTGTTACAATTCCCAGACAAATATGATCAATCACAGTTGTATGAACTGTGCAGAACATATTACATTAATATTTGCATATTAATAACATTTAAGATCAGACAAGTTTGCAAAGCAGTTTGCTCTCATTATTTAAGAGCAGCAGTTATGAATATTTAGTCACAAATAATCACTAAAACAGCAAATGCCATGACCACATTAAAACACATTTTTGTAAAATGTGTGTCAAATTTGAATCAGAACTGAGGTCCAGCACATACTCTGATTGTTTTGTGTTTGCAGTCGGATAGTTTTAATTCATGACTGAACAGAGAATAAGATAGCTTTCAGATCACTAAAACTAACCCAGCTTCAGAAAGACTTCAAGTCTTTGATTCATCTTGCAACTAATTCTGTCTCAGCAAGGATAATTTTATGTTGTAAGTACTTGAAATAAACTGCTTTCGGGCAAGCTAAAGAACAAAAAGATCCACATGGCTTATTAACTACATATAAATTAGAAGTCAAGAAAACTATCACTGTTTTTCAGAGCAAAGACTGGTGAGTTGACAAAGTTAGTTGATTTTAATTATCTGTACCAATAAATACATCTAGATCTATTGAACATCAGAGAGGGAATAGCCGAACAAAAAAAAAAAGCTAGTGCAAAAAACCAGGACTGTTTTCTCTATGAAAACAGTTATTCTTTTCACTACCCACTTGAACAGCATCTGACTATTTCTGAAAGAAATGTCACACAGTAATGATTTTGCTGCATAGTTTCACGTCATCCTAAAATTTTATTACCAGGAACACAGTCCTTCAAGATATCCATGGCTCTTACTGGGAATTCAGTGTGTAACAGACCGACAGATACAATGCCTGATTCTCACATATCTATCCATTCAGTAATTCTAGTCCAGCAAAAACTTACAGTAGGAAGCAAAGATAAAATATATATACATAAGCCCCCAAGGATTTAAAATTATAAACACTTCCAAGGTTTTTTCTTTTTCTAGTTTTATGCAGAACTGTTCTGGTAAAAAAAAAAAAAAAAACCAAACAAAAAACCCTTCAAGCTAGAGAGAAGAGAGAGAGGAGAGAGAGGAGAGAAAGAAGTTGTCTAACTTTTGTAAACTCTCAGACAGTTACACTGTCTGCAAATGCGGGCATCATTCATACCAAACTGAGGAATTTGTTGACCTTTTTAGCTTCAGATGTTACCTAGTCATAGACTTCCCTAATGCCTTCCCACGGTACATGCTTCTAGTAAATAATACTGAAAACATGATCCTTGAGGGCAAGAATACGAAGTTTAGAATTACTTGAATTCTATTACTTCTACTAGAGAGCATTCTAAAACTATAGGATTACTCCTGTGGAATAAGAGAAGTTTCACAATCAATCACATCAATTATTCAGTTGGTGTGTATCCTTCCTTGTTACGTTATTTGTACTAAGATTTACTTTGCACAGTCTGCCAGAAGTAGTTTTCACTCTGTTTATATACACTAAACTTTTAAAATTTTGGTTTTTTAAAATTCATATGTGTAACACAATAAAAATAACATACATCAAGACTAAGAGAATGCAGAACAAATTTATTCAAATAGCTGAAAATGTACTATAGGTCCCAGTATTTTACTTTTTAAAAATGAACTCCCTTTGTACACGAAATTCATACATAAATTTATATGGGAACACAATTTGTTCTTTATTAACTATTGCATAAATTTCAGTAGAAGCCTTTGCAATATCAGGGATTACACGAGGATCCATCCTTACTTCCTTCACCTCATTAAACCACTGGTGACTCTAATTTGTAATTTGCTTTTTTAAATTAAGCTGAAACTCTAGTCCTTGTTCACTGCTAAATTTTGGTAAACCATGCATTTGGTGATCCCCTCTGTTTCAGCTAAATATTATTGAGTTCATTTCTCTCTATCCAGGATACTGAGACATTCTAGTTAAATTAGTTTAATGAGCCAAAGTCATTGAAATGTTTTTATAACAATGTTTTTATAACAACTACAAGCAATAGAGTATCACGTATCTTTAGAGTACATACAACGAATTAACCATTTTGTTTTCATGACTTAAGCCATTTCAAATAATTATATTTACTATCAGTGCAGGTTTAAAACAATGCTATGTGCTGAGGCCCAGATGATGTTTCTATGTGATTTATAATAAAAATTTTTAGCATCAATACCAAACCATATCTTTCAAATTATAATCTAGACACTTTAATGATATTAAAGGATTTTAAAAGTAAAAAAACCCCAAAACATTATTCCACCATATAGTTTTAAAAAAGTATTTAAAATATATATAAAAACATATATTAAAAAAAATCCAACTCAGAATTCTGAGTCATGATCCCTAACTAACATTTTCTTTTAGTATGCACTTTATGGCACTTTTTGAAGCACATTTGTATTTTCCACTAAAATATGGAATACTAGTGTAGAATTGAATAAATCATATACTGATTCTACACAGCAATTTTCACAATACTGTCACAATTTATGTAAGGACTACCACTTCAATCAGTTGTCCAGTAGGAGTCAAATTAGGCTCATGAAACTGGTGAATCACCAGGTTAGCTTGCTGTTCCCTGTCAGTTTCTAGGACAAATTTCAGATGAAGACTTAAATATTTATGAAGAATGAGTGGTCTTCTCTGTAGATTTTTACACCAGCTTCTGTGCTTAATAAATTACACCCTTAAGAATGAAGAGATCTCCTAGCTGTTTTCTTTGAAGTATGAGGGAATCTACAGCCCAATGAAACATGCTGAGATCAAGAAGGACTGACCCAGATTAAAAATCTGAAATGAAATAAGCATAAAATGACAGATAGGAAATGGGAAGAGGTAAAAGAAAGAAAGCTCACAAATAAAGTAGCAGATGGAACATGGGATTAAGTATTCTCTACCTCAGAGTTGTCACTGCTGTTTATAGGAGAAGCGACAAACTGAAGAAGCACCCTTGCCATCCAACAGCTACAGCCCGATTTACCACTTGCCCATCATCACACAACTCACTGTACATTTCAAAAGCCCGTAGGTACAGCGGAGCAAGACTAACTCTTCACTGCTTGTCCTTGTCTATTCCCCATGATTACAAATACCCAGCCAAGTCAAACATTAAAAAGCTGGCATGCCTAGTACTGTGCATTAAATACAGCATTACAGCTATCAGTGGTTTCCAGAGAGAAGTCTAGGCATAGCAAAGATGTCAGCAACAAGCAGCATCCTTGGTTGAATACAATGAGAGACAGATACCCATGCTCTTTCGTATATAAAATGGTGATTCACTGTAGTAGACAGGAACAACACAGAGCAAGAAGTTTTACAAGGTCATTGCCGTTGCTGCACCTGCTGCAGAAACATATTAAAACTCTGCATATTTTCAGCACTTTTATTTTAGGCATTCTCAGAACCTCTTGACATTTACAACAGTATTGAGAACAACCTGGAAAAGCAGCAGGGATTATAAAAACTTCAATCTATTAAAATTCTCCTTTCTACATCGTCAAGGTTCCAAATTAAAGGGGAAATATTTTATTTCAGACTTGTTTTTCCCTCGCCTCAAAGCTCCCACCGTTCACGCATATGAAAAAAACAGGATACAACAAAACCCAGCATACGGATAGCAGACATTACCCAAGCCTGGTCTGCTGGTTGCTCTTCTCCTTTGGTTTGGGCTTTTTGTTTATATGTGGAATAAGTCTCTCACTCTAATATAGACTGGAAAACAGAGTTCTCCAAAAATGCTATTTCAAAATAATATCCACCTATATCCCCTTTTTGCCTTCAACCTGCTTCAACATAAATAAAAAATAAAAATTATACTGACTTTGTGTGCATCCCTGGACCATGCTAAAAGCTGTAGAGTCTGTCTCACCAGTTTTGATGAGGATTCTTCAACGTCACTGAATGTCTTTGCTTTCCATTCTTCCATGTTTTCCTGTCTTTCTCTTTACTATAAAGGCATGTCAGATACCTGACATTCCCCTTCATATTACTAACATTGGAAAGTGCTAACCAAAGCACAAATCCAGACTATTAGGTGCTAAAAATCCCTTGATAAGATTTCACTGTCCTGAAGGTTTTGGTCTCATTTGCCTTCTTCCCTAGTCACTATTGCTGCCTTGACAGAACAGTACTGCAGCACATCGGTGATAAAGAGATTTACCTACATTTGAAATTATTGATACTAGTATCAGTCAAATACTCCCTTGACCACATTCTTTCTAACAGTTGGAATTTTTTTTTTTAATCTTGTAATCAATTATCATATGTATTACTGGGAATGATGAATTAAATGTAACCTGAACATCTTCATATGATTACTCTTGCTCATTCAATTACTCTCTCTTGGAAAAGGCATGCACCCTTCACGATAGGAATCTTATCCTAAGGAAGAAAGTATGCTTAACTTGCCTGCCACTATATTTATATTTACTAGTCAGGAAGATACATCTATCATCACAGCCACGAATCAATACATAAAGTAGTAAAAGTGATGCCAAGACAGAGGTGTAAGGAGAAACCCAAGTCATCTCACCCTGTTATTAGAGGTCCGTCAGAGTTAAAAAGTGTAAGAAGTCCAGAGTAGCCCTTGCAACTTTTGTGGCAATTTCTTTTCATTTTCTCAGAAGCATTCGAGTGGATCTAAACTGTATTCTTGAATTTTACATTCTAAACCCTGTAATCATCACTGAAGACCCAAAGGCTATCTCTTATGCCAGTTAATGATAGAGATTTTCTGAGGAAACCACTTGCTGTAATTCTGAGCAGGGAATAAAGGGCAAAACTCTCAAGCATTGTAGAATCCAGTACTTCTAGTAGCAAGCAGAGAAAACACAAATCTTCCACAAAAATTTGCAGTTACCTTATAATTTTCATATCAAACAGAGAACCACAAAATAATTTTGACTAGCTGTAAGATCTGGATTATTTTTACCCACAGTACCTCCAGTGCAACAACTTGGAGCTATTAAGGTTATTTTAAATATAGGTCTAACTACATACTGTGAAAAGCAAGACTTTATTTTTGAGCTTCCTACTTACAATAAAGTTCAGGTAAAAGCTAAATACATAGTTTTCAGCTCCACTGGGAATAATTTTCCACCGATGTAGTTCTAATGAACGCAGAGGACATCTTTCTCTGTCAGAAATTACAGTAATTTCACGATTACAAGCCGCACCTGATTATAAACCGCACCTGATTATAAGCTGCACCTCCGGGTGTCAGCAACGTTTAGGTCTTTGTCCATATATAAAACACACTTTTATTCACAGCGAGGATCCGTGTGCAACTTTCACAAAGTTGCCAATTAGTAACAGAATCACGTAATCGCGGGGTTTACTAGCTCAGTCCCGCTCGGGGCAGCCACCAGGGAGAGGTCCAGCCCTGCTTGCCGCTGCTACTAGGGAGTGACGCCCTCAGCCACTGCTGCCAGGGAGCGAAGGAGCGGCGTACCCGGCTGCTGCCACCAGGAAGCGGGAGAGCAGCGTCCCCAGCTGCTGCTGCTGGGAAGCAGGAGAGCAGCATCCCCAGCCGCTGCCCAGCTGCCCGGGGAGTGGGGGAGTGCCCCCAGCCACTGCCCCGCCGCTGGGGCCGGCTGGGCTCTGGCTCGGCTCGGGGCTGCTGCAGGCTTGCATTTCTGGGTTGGCAAATTTCTGAAATTTCCATACATTGGCCGCTCTGGATTATAAGCCGCACTTCCGGGTTCAGACCAAAATTTTAGTCAAAATGGTGCGGCTTATAATCGTGAAATTGTAATTTACTGGGTATTTCAGAACCACGGCTAGCTGTTTACCTAGGTATTTTGCACCAAGTAACTGTAACTGTAAGCACTTATACCCTCTCTCAAAATGGTTTTTGCATCAAAAAAGCAAAGGGATTAAAAAAGCCAACAAACCAAAACCAAAACAAAAACAGCCAAACTAAATCAAAACCTAGCTACACCACCTCCACTAAGATGCCTAGCATTCCAGCTCATACTTGTAGAAGCAACTGTATGATTGAGCATTGCCACAGGATCAGGCTCTTAACATATATATGGAACCAGAAATCCAGCTGATGAAGGTTGGTAAGCTTCACTGCAGATCAGCTATTTATTATACTAGTAGAGATCTCAACTTTAACAATAATTTCCATTTTTATCTCAACTTTGGAGGATTCTTGCATGTCCTCAACACTCTTACGTAGCAAATGCTAAGAACATATATTGGCTGCTGGGGACAAGACTAACACAGTTTCAAATACGTAGTATCTGCTGTGAATGAAGTTCCATGGCCTGAATGAATAGTATATATCAGAAAAAGAAATCATGGGTTTCTGCAGTAGAGTGATTATTTTTTTCATACTTAAAACTAAAAATAGAAACAGTGCTTTATATGTAACTTTATAGCAAGAAAAAAAACCCAAAACTTTAGGGCACAGAACAGCAAAATTAAGTCTCATAATGAGGATTAGATGGCATTGTTTCTGGTACACTGACAATATTTTTGCTATCCCAAACAGATTCTTACAATTTAATACACATGTACGATCCAAACAGAATTTTTAATGGGTTGCCTAATTATTACAATAATTGAATCAGTGAGACTTTCTTAAGTTCAAAAAAGCATATTATTAAATATAAGAATTTAAGGCATGCATAAAACTAGGTTCTTTCCTACAGTAAAATGTATCAGTTTTTCATTAGATTGCAACAGATGATGTTGACTTAATTAATGAATCTTTGTGTTGCAAAGTCCCCCAAAGACTTCTTTCTGTAGAAGTAAAAATATATTTTTGCAATTTGTAAAAATGATTAGCATGGGGCCCTCACTCTAATCTATACTATGGATTAATCTCTTAAATCTGGGCAATCTTTTTTTAGATAAAACAAAATGAAGTATTTATTTCTCAGAAAAGAGAAATCCTTAAGCAAAATTTATTTGGATTCAAAGCCTTCTTATACTACCTTTATCATGTAGTCTGCTTTGCCTGGCTTTCTAAACCTTTTAACCCATGTCACAATTTAATAATCACTATTTAATAATTATAATCATTCCCTTATTATCTGGGTATTTCTTTTCATTCTTCTAAGGCACCCTGCAGTCCAAGACAAGGAAATCTCTTTGTTGATTAGTTATTTAAGACTAGCAACAATAACCATGCTGGAAAGGTGCTTTGAGAGGATTATACAAAGCTGATTCTCAACAGCACCAAGCCAAAAGCAGCAAATTAAAAACCCAAGTACTTTATTGCATGTAACCAAATTGGCTGGTTGAAATGCTAATTGCTTTTCAGCAAAGCTAAAGGCAGCCAGGGGATCTTGGGCTTCAGAGAATGACGAGCATTTTTACCCCACTTCTGCACCATTGTCTTGCTGAGAATTATTCAAAATCTCTTCATAAACGTAGCCCTTTTCCAAACCTTTAAAAATGTGGGAAATTTCTAAAGCTCTTTCCAACCTCAGATCTGTTGGCCTGCCAAACACATAACAGATGGCTGAATTAAGGCCATGTTAAATCCTTAATGAAGCAAAGCTTGAAACATCTCAGAGCAGTAACAAACTGGACCAGTCCAGGATAAGTGACTGAGAAGTTTCTTTTGCCATCAGAAAATTAGAGTCATAACTGGTATTCTCAATTAGTTTACACAAGATACAAGATTAGATAAACAAAAATATCAAGGTATAGAAAAATATATATTGCTGTTACATTCTAAAGAAAATTCTGTCCTAAAAAAAATCCACAAACACAAAAGCTGAGATAAACACGCAAAACATCTTCTCTGTTGTTTAATTTTGCCAGATAAATTTAGTCTATCAAATATGCCTGTTTCAGTAGGCACCAGCATACTTATATTAACTGCAATCTTGGTTTGGATTTACAAATTATTTCAGTACAAGAAACTACAACAACTTTAGTTTTATAGGAAATATTCATAAGCCAATCTGTGAAACATTTTTTTTTCATATTTGAGGCATATTTCAGAACTCACATTTTGAAAATTCTTTCTGGAAACTGCCTGAAGTTCTCATACACAGAGTAAGCTAAATCTTGGAAGTGTTTATTTACACTAAGTATTTCCCAATGAAATTATTCACTGAAAAAGTGACTTAAGCAAGTGAGAGTTTGGAGACATTTGTGAAATCATTTGTGACTTAGTAGTTTTTTTCTTGAACAAAATATGTTACAGTGGGTCCACCCGGAGTAAGACAAATGGCAGATTATACCGTCTTCCCCGTCAATCTTTTTGTTTTCCTTAAGAAATAGTAGTACAGCCCCTATTAAACAGCCATAATTCTTGAATTTGTGGAACTATGATAATGCCTATGACAAAGCAGTGGCTTTGTAAAATTCAATTTGATGAGGGAGATACTATATAGCACCTGACTCTTAACATATATTGAGAGAAGCATTTAGACACTATGCATGCTTATTTCTAGAGAGGAAATTAACTGTTAGATTCACATGTATATTACATTGCATTATATCATATATAATATACAAAATTGGCTATACCATAATTGGCCAGTCTTGTAGAGTTGAAATACAAGCACAATTTCTACAACTGAGTACAGCTAATCAAGAGGATTCCACATGTAAAAAGAATTGTGTATGTGATCATAGTTTTAGAAGGTCTAGGCCTAATAGACCATGAGCAAATAATTTCAGCATATGCTTTTTATTTACTCTTTCCTACCTAGTTTTTGTTTTTCTTAGTGAACAACTAAATTGAACCAATACCAGGAACACCCTGGAAGAGGTTGGAATTATTCAGAAACAAAATTTAGCTAAACTTCATCAGACACCCTATCTCAAATAATAAGAAGACTCATACATAAATTTTATTGTTTCAATGCTTTCAAAAACACCTTGGACTAAAACACTTCAGATGTGGCTGAGAAAAATTTTAAATTTCTCTTTCTTCAAAGTGTGATGCAAGAACATATTTTTCAAATTTTTCAATGAAACGTTCTAAAATGAAAGTTCTGTAAAGCTTATAGACTTAAAAAACCCATGTTTATTAAAATTCCCCTATTGCTACCATGTCACAATTCTAAACAACATGGTAGCTGTGTAACAATATCGAAGGTGATTTCTAGGTCATCAATATTTTTCTCACAAATTGCTATAAATCATTGCTGTCCAATGATTCCCATGAGATCCTCACACACCTCTGCAGAGGTATTCTTCTTTAGTGTTACACAACTAAAGGAATATGCTTTCATAGATTTCCCAATACTTTAATTTCAGTCATCATATTTACTTGCTGCTTAAAATATTCACATAAGCATTTGTAGACTTAAGTACTCTATCTTTTTAAATGGAATTCCAAAGGAAATAAAAAACTCCTTGAAGATAATAAGCTTAACAAAATTCCATATGTAGTAGAGATTTTAACAGAGGCTATGATTTAGACCTAGTTCTGAAACTCTCTTTCAAATAAAGCTCACAGTTTTTCAGGGAAGAATTGCACAGTAGAGTTGAATGCATGAGGATCACTCTCATTCACTAGGACCAATAATTTGAAACTCATCCAGCATTGTTTTTCAACCTTAAAAAATGCTGACAGCACAAACAAACTGCCCAGCACTAGTCTTCACAAAAACAGATCCCATTTTTTTCACATCGATTTTCATGTGTCCAGGACACTGATCACACTTACAATAAGAATAATCTAATAAGCATGTGCTTTCATTATAAGTGTTAATTAATTTGTTCAGATGTAAATTTAGTTTAAATCATTGATTTCTTCATCTAAAGCTATTAAAACACAAAAGTGTATTAGAAAGCTGATAAAGCACAAAATTGTGCTTTAGAAATAAATGCAAACATAAATATCAGTAACAACCACAAATAAGAAATTGTATATCCTTAAAATGAGGTAGATCTTACAGTATCAAATATTTGTCCATTGCAATTCTAAGCCTATTATGTCACAAATTACTTGATTTCCTCAGGAATCTGGTTCTTGTCAGCCTTTCCACATGGAAACCTTGAAACCTGTTTAGTAGGAGAAGCTTGTTCAAGGCTTAAGGGACAGAAAACTAAATATATCACATTCTACCTTTGGTTATTAAACCGAAGACAGAGTCCCAAAATACTTAGTACTTAACTATTCTAGAAAATGTGTATAAAGTACTATCAAGAAAGAAAAATCTACACCACTTTTGGCTTCTATATAATGAATTAAGATTTTTTTCAAATCACATGTTATTTCGCGTTTGCACTGTAAAGCAATTACAGACTCATGAAAAGCGATGACTGATTTTTGTCAAGCAGTTCCATATACATTTGATCTTAACTTTATCAGGGTTAGCAAGAGTGAATTGTGCAATGTCTTATATAGAATCAATATATGAAATGCAAGAAGCAAAAGCAGTATTTCTAATTGTAATCACTTACATGCCATATTGTAATTATTGATGTTTAAAACTCATTCCTTATCAGACAATGATTTGAAAAATTCATTCTTACTTTCAACTCACTCTCCTTTAAAATACACAGTGCATAGGCAGCTCCTCCCCTTCTATATACACCTAATTTAAACCACCAATGTTTTGTTCTTTTTTGAGAGTCAAAAATTGTTGGTTTCAGACTGAGTTGCATCCTGATAGCATCCCCTGAGAAGAGGATTTTCCATTGGAAAGACTATTGTTCCCACCTGCCCAGCTTTGCAGAGCAGAAAGAAAAGCTGCTGGAACAATAGAAACCTTAGCAGACTGTCACCCTCCAGCAGCCCCTCATGGATGATCGACAGGCTCAGGGTTTGCCGCTGCTAAACCCTGTCCCTGCCACAACAGGTGCCACCTGCAAAGCACAGGGCTGGACAGGGAACATCTCTGCAGCTGATACAGGATACTTCCAAAGCAACTACTGCCTTAGAGAGAGGGACAACAAATGTACCTGGACCCTGGGTCAGGAACATCCGTGTCTTCTGGACTCCGACAGTCGTCTGCCCACCCTCTGTCACTCACGCATTATGCATTCCCGTCTCCTACTCCTCCCTCTGTTCTGCGCAACATGCAGCATTCTCCTCCCTCTCCTGACTGCTGCTGCCTTCCCATTGCAGAGGAGATAAAAGGGAGTGGGATGGAAAAGGACAAAATTTTTTCAAAGCTCAGCAATTGCCGCTGCACTGTTGTAGTTGAGATAGAGCCAACCCCTCCCGTCAGCACTTTGGCAGGTCTTCCACTCAGCTTAAACTGCATTGTTATATTACTCTGCACAGCAAAACTGACAGGTTTTATTATTGGATTATGACAGATTTTGGATTCAAGTCCTCAATGTCAAGTCACCACAATCCCAAGCAAATCCTGAGCCACAAGAAATACACAAAGGCAACACTCAGATCTTGTCAGTGTTGGCCCCCAAACTCATAAATTCTCCCACTTAGGAGCAAATAAGTATCAAAAATTCTTCTTATCTAACAAAGGATAGAAGGAATAGAGCACAGAAATATTCAGGCAAAACCAAGATAGAATCTAGAACACTCTGTGTCATTAACCTGGTCACTACATCAATTTGTATTGAGTTATAATGATTTGGGAATAATGTAAACAAACATGAAAGATAAAGAAGATGCTAGAGAATAATGAAAGGTTAGAAGAATTATTTAGTAAAAGGCATTTTACTAAAAAGAATTTTGCTTATAAAAAATTATGTTTTAAAGTAGAAGCATTCCACCTAACAAGCCACCCAGCCCAGTGTAAACTCATAGCAGGAGAGGATGAACTGCCACTAAGAGGTGGTTGTTCCCCTCCTCTGACAAAAGAGGGAGTACAGTTACCTGAGACTACTACCTAGCTTCATTAGGTAAGAAGAATCACCCTATTTACTCTAAATATAGCTACAGAGAAAATCAATGTTGAAAAATAACAATTTGCAGTATAAATGATAAAGGCAAAAATAATCTAATGTGTATATGGAAAAGTAGAACAAACTCCAGTTCTTAAGACAGGAGGAAATATTGGGATGACTAACCAAATATTATAAAAATTCTCTTTTAAAAAAATCCTCAAGTATATTTTTTTCTTCTAAACAGCTATGCTGTATATGTAAAAGGTGTTCTGTTTAATAATCTGTTTTATATGTTTAATCACTTCTTGCACTAGTTCACCTTGGTTTATATCTGAACATATTTTCTGATCAGTACCTTATTATGCATAATCCTCATGTACCAGCACCAGTTCATCTGGCAAAAAGGTAAAAAAAAAAGGGCAAGAAGCATCCCTTCAAAGGCCAATATCATTAGTGCAGATTTTTGCACCAGGCAGAACTTAAAGTATAAGCATGAGAGATAAGTATCACACTTTTCAATACCATACTTTTAATCATATTACAGCTTCAAAATCTAGACACCATATAGTTTTTCCTTTCTGGATGAACTGGCAAAAAGGATACTAGAGTTATAAGATTATTTTTATCTTTTATTCTACAATGTTGTTTCAGCTTATATAACTTAATTTATGTTTTTCACTTTTCATCTAGTTGCTGTACAAAGCTTGCCTCCCACCAGCTATCAGAGGGGCTGCCTTAGCAGTCATTAGCTCTCAATTACAGAAAGCCTGAGCACATTAAATATTGCTAATTACTGAGCTAGAAAACTAAGGAAGAGTGAGAATCAGACTTGGGTTCAGTAATTCACATGGTTTCTCATGGGTACTTTCCACAAAAATGCATTCAGATCCAAAATAACTGTACCTTTTTCTGTGCTCTCTAACTCAACACAAAGTACTCCACGTTTTTTCTAAAACCCTGAGGATTTCCTGATTACCTTATTTCATTTTCATCATACCACTCCAGGGACCTGTGCTTCCTTTTGTTACAGTTGAGGGTGAGAGAGTTCCCATAGGATTTTGTCAGTGATGGTCCTCAAGCAGCTGGAAGGCTGGTGGTGATTGACACCAGACACTCCACACACACATTTAACAACTCAGCATGCAGCCCGCACTCCACTCCCAATCCTTACAGACGTCAGGGACAAACAATCAGGACTGGTATTCGACCTACAACAGATCTGGCATTGCACAGAACTATGCCTGCAGGTCAGCCTTAGCTTCTCTTTTCAACAAGAGCAATAAATAAGATGTATTAAGTACATCCCTCCCTTCTTTGTTTGTTTGGATATCCTTTGTTTTCAAACCATTAAACCTCTCTAAGCAAAAAATCACTCTGCTGCAAGTAAACCAATACTGAAAGCACCAGAAACAATGAACTCCAGTTTGTTTGTTGTGAAACCTTGCCTTTTCACTTTATTGGTATCATGTGAAAGAAAAGACCACAGAAGAGGGAGCTAGACGAAGAAACAAATCCCTGAGAAAGAATACATGACTTAAGGAGCAAGAAGAAAAAACATCTAACAAAAGCTTCTCAGGCACATGTATTTTCTCTTCTTTACATTTTTGTTTCTATTAGGGAAGAT
Organism: Catharus ustulatus; assembly: GCF_009819885.2. Taxonomy (NCBI): domain Eukaryota; kingdom Metazoa; phylum Chordata; class Aves; order Passeriformes; family Turdidae; genus Catharus; species Catharus ustulatus. The sequence goes on from NW_024879544.1 coordinate 402,376, forward strand.
TTTTGTGTTATATCAGTGCCATTTAGTTTTCAGTAAGAGGCACTGAAATCTTAATCTACAAATATCAGAAACCAAAAATAAATGCCATAATAAAATTTTTATTCATAAATTCAACTAAAATTCACTTTTGTTTTCACCTGCAACATCCAAACTTCTGGGCTAAGCAGCTATTTGGATGCAGATACCAAAGAAAGAGAATCAAAGAAATTTGAAATTTTGGTCCTGCACAGGTATATAGGTCTATCTGTCACCTATTATGGTGCTTCAACTGAAAAAGGATCAACTACTCAGAATGAGGAACAAGAAACATATGTATAGCTCTCTCATAGATCAATGCTAATGAGACAGCATACAAGTTATTTTTACCTCTTATTTATAAATCAATCTCTCCAATATGATACATTTCAAAAATTCAAAATGTCCAACAGATATAGGCAGATACTGAAACTACTCCTTTCTTCACAGAGTAATCTTGGTCCTTTCTTCACAGAGCAATCACAAGACATAGAATATTTTCCTGCAAAGAATTCACTTGTCTTGGTAGTCAGCTGTGGCTTGTTTTTTTAAAGTGAATTTTCTTTGAATGATGGTCCATGGGGTTGATAATTTTGCAACACAGACCATGCTAGAGATGGCCACAAGAACTAATATCCTTCCCTGTGAATGTGCAGCTGTAGCTTGGTTTTTGATTCTGTACATATATTTGTTTGTTTTGCTGACATCTAGGCAACATTCCCCTTTCTCTCTTATTATTTAGTGGATTCACATTGGGGACCACATTGAACTGGCAGTATTGAAAGAAACAGTGGCCTAGAACTATAGAACATTATATTAGTAAGCATTGTCCTCAGGGAACTATGCTAAGTCAGGTTTCAAAAGAGGGCAGAGCTGACTAAGACTTATACTAAAGAGGTGTGTTCATCTCACAGCCTGGTTAGTCTGTACTAGCAGGCTTCTGACCTGTTATCCCATAGCAGCTTAGGATCATGGTTGGATTGTCTCTTCTTCAAAATGTGAAGTGAGTTTTCTGATCACTTTATGGTTGTTCTACCTGCACTCTCTGGAGATTCCAATCCAGCCACCCCCTGCCAGAGAAATGCACAACCACTTCTAAGTGTTACCTGATGCCAGGCGCTTGAACTGCTCTTTTTTCCTAAACTTTACCTTTTGTTGGGCTGGGAGTGCTTTAAAAGCATAATCTTGATTTTACTGCAAAGGTTCCTGATGAATAAACAAACATGCAGGAAGGAGAAAAAAAATAGACAAATGCAAACAACACTAATAAACTGAGAAGAGTGAATGAAAAAATTTGAGTATTATGCTTTTGACTGAGCTGTCAGTCTAGTTCATGTGTAGCCATATGTACGTAAAACCTGATTTTGATCTTTGATCTTTCAGAAATGTCCAGGATTTAAGAAACTGAAAAATTAGAACTTCCAAGCACATTGTGCTCTTTTTCAATGGACAAACTTGGTTTATGCTTCCTATGATCAATTTCATAAAGGTTAACCTTTATATGGTACAGCTCCTTGTATGCAGATAAAGCAGTCTAATGTTAACACTTTAAAAGAGCTTTTAACATAAAAAAAGAATTATTCCTATTATTAGGAAAAGGTGAATGGTTCCTAGCATCTGCTCATTAAAGGCTGCTACATTTTAACACACATTACAGAAAAAAACACTACTCATATAATCATAAGTTTTCAATTAATGAACTCTCATTTGACAAGACTTACACAAAAAGTGACATGGTTTTTAAAAAATGTTAATTTAAATACATTAAACTGTACTAGAAATTAATGAGAAAATAACTGCTTTGTTTCAACTTAGCACATCGCAGATTCAGTGATCAATCTATCATGCTATTTTGAGACAATTTAGGTCATTTTGTGTCACTTTGATGAAGCAAGAAGAATGTCATCTATGAAGGATTGGTTTGGTCTTACAATGTTACACAGCTCATTTCAAACCACAGTGTATGCTTGCTGGATTGAGCATCATATGGAGAAACAGCAAGATGAGAATTTGTCAAGAGCTGCCTGCCCATTCCTCTTATGCAGTTACTGTTGCTAAATGAAGTTGAAGTCTCATTTCTTCAAGTGTGTTCAGCTCTCCATTTGCAGCATGTCACTGACAATGTACAATCTATCCAACAAGTAAGCAGTTTTCTCATAAAATATCCATCAAAACACACAACCTCTGAGCATGTTCAGCACTAGACTGTAAATTCAAATAGAATGGTTATCAAAAGCACATTTTTCTTAAGATATAATAAAAATATTAAAACCTCTCCATAATCTCTTGCATCTAACTTGCTGTTAATTTCAAAGTCCTCAAAAATTATTTAAAGATAAAAGCAAGAGGATTCCAGATGCTGCATACAACTTAATTTGCTTTCCCAACTCACAACTAGGCATTCTGTTTGCTTCCTTTCAAATGAGGAAAGTAACTACTTGAAAACACAAAATCCCCTATGTTTTTCAACTTAAGAATTTACTCTTTTCTTTTTAAGTGAAATATTGAGATGTTTTCTCAATAACTGATTACTTTCTCCCCTCAAGATCAAATTTTTACTTGAGTACAGTAATTTCACGATTATAAGCCGCACTGAGTATAAGCCGCACTTCTGGGTTTCACAACTTTTTGTTTTTTTGTCCATATATAAGCCGCACCTGATTATAAGCCGCATGTTACAATACCGAGTGTGATAAAAGGTATCTGTTCTACCACCATCTGTTGAGGGTGGGGACAGTGATCCTTACCTCAATGGCAGATATTCTGCTAATGGGCCATCCATTGAAACCAGGCAGTGCATTGTTCTTTATCTTTTCACACCCCATCCTTCCTCCAGGGAGTCATTGTCTGCTAATGGCCCATTGAGTCCCACTGTGTGACTGATAAAATTACTGCATCCCATTGAAAGTTGCTCCAACCAGGGGGAAGAGGCCAACATTTCTTACCAAGATAAAAACAGAGGCTTTGGGACACTAAGGGAGCCCCTTTCTCCACTGGACTCCAGAGGAAAACCGGATTTCTCCACATCACCACTGGACCTCCAGAGGGAAACTGCACCTTCTACAGGAGCACTGCTCCAACTGAGCCACATCTGTCACTGCAGGAGGATGCAGCCACCATTTAATGGGACTGCTACCAACACCCTGCCTGACAGGGTGTCAGGTTGTACTCTGACTTTGTCAGGGTTTGGAGTTTGTTTCTTTGTAGTACTGTATTTCTATTTTAATTTCCCTAGAAAAGAACTGTTATTCCTAATTTCCATATTTTTGCCTGAAAGCCCCTTGATTTCCAAATGATAATAATTTGGAGGGAGGGGGTTTACATTCTCCATTTCAAAGAGAAGTTCCTGCCTTTCTCAGCAGACACCTGTCCTCCAAACTAAAACAGCAACTTTTTGTTCTTTGTCCATATATAAGCCGCACCTGATTATAAGCCGCACTTTGGGTTCGGACCAAAATTTTAGTCAAAATGGTGCGGTTTATAACCGTGAAATTACTGTAACTGTGAAATTAAGTACCTACAACAAATACAAACTTTCGATTTAAAGCTTTAAGACCAGGAGTTTTGTCTCAGAAGTAACTATCTTCCATGTCTATGAATTTATTTTCCTGGCTGTGTGAAATCCTGGCATTTATCCTTGCCTCTACAAAGAAGCACTGAAACGATTTAGCATTCCAATGCTGAGATGATGCTTCTGAGGACTGTCAAGGACACAGAGGAGAAAAAAACTAAACAGTGCTAAACTAATACTGCAGATAGCATGTTTATTTTGGAGTTGGTCTCCAAAGGAAAAAAATGTAACTATCGTCATTACATCTGTTTATAGTTTCATTTACACTTTGTGCTTTTAAGATGTGGAGGATTTCCTCCTATTAATATAAGGCTTGATCTGCAACATTTTTAATGCTATTTCTTATGAAATAACTGTATGTCATTGTTTTGTACTGTTTTTCTAAAACGTTATGTATTTATAATAATTTATTCCCTATGACACCTGAAATGCAAGCAGATCAAAAATAAAACCACTTAATTATGTTTATACTGCAAAGCATCCCAAAGCAATTGCATATAAAAGTTCTACTATTTGTTAGCTAGGTATTGCAGAGACCCACACTGATGCAGGTACACAATTTAATATACAAATATTCCTACAAAAAATGTAACTCATATAACAGTACTATGACACACAGTTTCACATGGTCTTTTAATTTATGGCATTCCAAACAAAAAGATAAGTTGTTCAGACAAGAAATAAAAACATTCCATGGGAAAGTGATATACAAAGGAGAAACTAATGAAATGCATGTTTAGGGCACTGAGTATAAAATAATAAACCCCATATTGTTCAAAAATCTGTATAAAATCCGCTAACTTGATCTTTTGGAGTTGTTTCCAGTTTATGCTAACCATGTGCGGTGCTTCCCTGTGGCTTGTTATTTTACTTCAGTGGCAGAGGGAGGAAACCAACAAAGCTCAATAACCACACTGCACAGTTCTATGTAACCATGGAAACATTTGTCCACTTTTCACAGCCTCCCCAGAACGATTTAACCATTCATTTAATTGAATCAATATTGAAGTTTTTAAGATTTATTACTTGAGGGAGGAGGAAAACTAATAAAACTCCTCATTACTTCCCATTAAATACAACTTGTCACTGTAGGCATATTAATAACTTGTAAACACTTTACTGATGCCATGTGGGCTATATTAATATCTCTCCTGATGAAGATTATTAGTAACACATTTGCATTCATATGCTTGATACTCTCTGAAAGAACTTAAAGGTTTCTGACATGTTCTGCTGTCCCGTATAGAAGCTGAATCAAATAGAAATACAAAAGTTGGCAGAAAACAAGGGTGGGAAGAATCTATTTTAAAATTAATGAAAATGCTCCCTTCAAATAGTCTGTTTCTACTAGATCATTCTTTTATTTATGTAATAAACTGAATATTTGTAATCATATGTTAAGTGCTTTAAAAAGTTGAATGAGATGATTTATTTTACAAGTACCTTCATGTTTCTTAAAATATGTCATACTTACCTAAAAACTACAGAGACAAAATTGAAACAAACATGTTCGTATGGAAAACAAGCATTTCTTAAGCTATGTACTGATAAGTATTTGAGATTACAAATAGTTATATGTAATCAATTTTATACTGAAATTTTGAAAACAGGTTCAATAAGATGCTTACAACTACAATATTACTTATTATTAATATCAGGAGCAGACAGTATTAATCCAACAGTTTCATTTACACCCACTTGCCCTTATAGGTGAAAACTGAAGGCATATTGAACACGGAGTTCAAATATTGTCTATATAGCAGGCTGTGGATGTCACACCTATATCAAAGATTTTTACAACTCTGAATCAGACTCTTTACCCTGAAATAGCCTCACTGGTCCTGCTCCCACTCCCTTCTACTATTCCCTCTCCCACTGATAAAAAGCTGCTCAGAATATACCACTATTCCAGCCAGAAGCAGCTTAAAACAAAGGATGAAAGTAATACTAGGATATTTCAGAGAACTCTCTTCCTTGCCTATAGGCCTCTGTTCACATGGTAAGAATGGCAGAGGCATGGAAGAGCAGCTGCAGAGCTGACAGGGTTGCAAGGGTACTGAGGCCAGTATGAGGGCACTTTCCCACTGAGTGGAATGACATCAAAGGACAGTTTGTCAGAGAAAGTTTTTCTCAACTGTAGCTGTGGGTAACAATGTCCCAATACAGAACACATCCACTGTAGAAACTTGTAAGCAAGGAAAGTCAATATATCAATTGAGACATAACCTTTGTAAATATGGTATATAATATAAGCAGGTTTAAAGGGTTATAGCATCACCAAGCTCAGAAACACAGCTTTGCAGTGTTTGGTCTTACAGAATTCACAATAACAAAGCAACAAAGCACCTATGGGAGTCACTTGAGGATTTTATCTCCGTATGTGACCAGACCTTACTGCTTTTATTCAGCCATCCAAAAGTGAGTATTCCCTTCCTTATGTACCCTGCAGGCATCGCTGCCACTGGGGGATCCACACAGAAGCCACCTGCAGCCTCAGGCTTGCCCCACTGGCCCAGGATCCAGCATCATTTTATACCCTTTTGTACGCCAACGTGTACCAAAGTCAATTGCAATCATCACAGCTCTCCCATTTCTCCTGCAATTCCTGCCTGGTGTGGCTTTTAGGACAAATCACACTGACCATCAAAAACAACTAGTGAGAGGGGAAGATGTGGAAACCCAAAAATCTTTTGTCACTATCGCAAAATTTTATCATGAAGACATGAAAATATTTGTATTACATAGCTCAACGAGGGTTAAAAACACTCAACACTCTCTCCCTGTAAATACAAAATTCACAACTGCATGTTTGTGATACCAATATTAGTGGAAAAGGAATTAGAGTATTGTAGTAATAAAGCTCACCTGGCAAGCTGATTCCATTAAAACAAGCCATATTAACACTGCTGAATACCTTCAAAGCTAAATAAAGATCTTCTGAATAATTTTCATCTGAAGAAACTCAAGCAGAGAAGCAGCTCACCATAAGTATCCAACGTGATTCTGTGACTGGGAAAGAAAAAACAAGCACGTGTCATCTTCAGATGCATCGACAGCAGATTAGTGACAAGTAGTTGATGTGGTGGAATTACTTCTGTACATGGCACTAAATGGGGGGATAGTTGAAGTTGCATAAATAGTGGTGTCTGCATTTTAAAAACAATGCTGAAACCCACAGAGGATCTAAATAAATCAAATTCCCCAAAACCAAGACCTAGAGAAAGCAGAAAACGGAAGTCAACAAATTCTGAATGTTTAACTAATTTTTTAAAAAATGAGATAAAGAGTTGAGGACAGTGCAAATATTCCCTCAGAACGAAAACAAGATAAAAGGTTTCCTTACTTTACTCAGGCAAAATATATGAAATAGTAACAGCTATTGATTGAACTTATTAGAGACATCCAGTAAAAATTGGAAAGAATCTGTGATAATCTTTAAAGCAAACAAAGGCCAAAAACCAGCCAACCAAAAAACCCCAGGAAAAAACCCAGAACAACCAAAGAAAAAACCAAAAACCAAAACCCAAAACCCAAACTCAGACCCAAAATAATTTCAATTGTCCATTACCAAAACAGTTATTCATCAATAGATAGGAATTCCAAATCTAATAACAAAATCCATCTGTGAATAATTTGAAAGAAATTTTCAAGAAACTATACTGCATTTTTCCATACTTTTTACCATAACTGAAAGGGTTCCCTGACAGATTTTCTTATTCAGAGGGTACTTAAGCAGTAAATCAGAAGCAAATATGCAATTATTTACAGTTTTTTGAAAATAAAATATCAAACAATCAATGCACTCTACTGGTTACATTGAGGAAGGCATACAGCATATTTTTATTAAGTATACATATTAAATTAGTTTTAAAAGTTACTGATTCCTGTCAAGTACAGTAATTTCACGACCATAAGGCACACCGGATTATAAGGCGCACTTCTGGGAGTCAGCAAATTTCGCAACTTCGTACATTATATAAGGCACAGCAGACTATAAGGCACACTTTTTTTTTGCAGCAAAGACCTGTGCTGTGTGCAACAAAGTAACAAATTAGTAATGGAATCCCAGGATCGTACAGTTTACTGGCAGATGCTCAATTTGCAAACATTTTTCACAGATTCGTGTAGCCTTTAAAGGCAGCCCCAAGCATCTTCCCCGTGCGCGGGCCCTGGCACTCCCACCCGCCCCCGGCTGGCAAGGCAGGGCTCGGGGTGGCCACAGCTCGCGGATGCCACGGCTCATGGTGGTTCAGGGCGGCTCAGGGCTGCCCGTGGCCTGGGGCTGCCCGTGGTTCGGGGTAGCTTGGGGTCACCTGGTCCGGCCCACCCGGCATGGCTCCTGCTGGCCAGGGGCTGCCTGTGGTTGCCCGGTCCTGCCCACCCTGCGTGGCTCCTGCTGGCCAGGGGCTGCCCGCGGCCTCCCAGTCCCGCCCACCCCATGCGGCTCCTGCTGGTCGGGGGCTGCCCGGTCCCACCCACCCCACAGGGCTCGGCTCACGGCTTGCACTTCCAGGTTGGCAAATTTCACAACTTTGTACATTAAATAAGGCACACCGGACTATAAGGCGCACTTCCAGGTTCAGACCAAAATTTTAGTCAAAAGGTTGCGTCTTATAGTTGTGAAATTACTGTAACCAAAGGAAAACAGCAAGTATGTAAAATATTACATAGGGAAAGTACAGTCTCAACCCAAGGATATTTTTTCATTTACTGTCATTTAAACCATAACAATAATAAATTGAAAAATTAAATTCTGTGGTCATTTTAAACCTATTTTTGTTGTTGGACCCTTGCTAACTAAAAAGGATTTATGGTAGTTTTGAGGATCAATGATTGGACTTGGTAATATTAAGGGTCTTTTGCAACATAAATGACTATAATTATAATTAAATGCACAAATGCAAATATTTCCATTGGAGAACAGACTATGTGGTGTATGTAGATTTAGCATTATTTGCTTCTTGCATGCTTTTGTAGAGATCTTAATAATTCTTACTGCACCTTACACTCATGTCTTAATAACTTCCTTTGGTCTTTACTGGAGCTGCAGAGCTACCTTGACACTACTATTTCCTACAATTTTACTACCATTACCAAGCAGGGAAGCAGAGACAGACATGGGCTGTATATATATTTCTGTGTGAATCTCTTAATGAGTCATAATTTATCATGTCATCCAAGCAATTAAAACATACATTTAGACACTTTGACATTAGCTATCTAAATGTAAATCTAAACGTAAATTTGGTGGTACAAATCATAAAATGACTTAAAAAACAATGGTGGAACATCATATGGGGTAGCTTACAGATGGAAAGAATTTGTTTGGGATTTTAATAAAAAACTGCTAACAAGTTATATCAGCCCCTCTACATCTTCCTTATAAATCCTTTCTAATGACATTTCAAGACCTACCTAATATTTCTATGTATATACTTCACTTCCTAGCTCTGATTAGGCCACCCAAGAAATAACATGACCAAGAGGAATGAGGTACAGATCCATGCAGATGCTGTTGGAATGCCATGGTGTGATTAACACCGACCCTGTTGCTCACTGAGAATGCACTATTAGGATATGCAAAGTAACTTACATGGGAATAGAGAAAGGCTGTACTCCTATTAGCATTCATGGGAGCTATGCAGCTCCAGTCTTGTTCATCAAGTTTGGAATATATCCTTTTGTTGTTGATGGGAAAACATCACCAGTTACAAACGGTTACACACAGGAGTGTAGCAGGGTCAAAGCAAACTCCAATACTTGCTTTCCCCTTCCAAGGCAGAGTGCTGCTTCAGCAGTGCTTTTTTGACCTGATGGTACACACCTGTAGGAAAAAAAAATGGTGAAACTCCCTTTTTCTGATCTTTGCTGTAGCCTCACCCCTCCAAGATTAAAAAAGATCTACAAAAGGATATTCCATTAGTGGTGCGTGATAGGATAACCATTAGACAGCACTGCAGGCATTCTTGAATACATAGTCTGACTTCAAACTCCTCAACAGATCCACCCACAGCTCTGAAGAGTCTCATAAAACAGTCTTTCAAAAGCATGAATAGGGTCTGAGTCATCAGTTTCCCAGCTACAGATAACTGCAGTTACTTCACTTCTATTATTGAAAGCTCCCTTTTAAAAAACAAAACAGAACTGCTTGGTGTTGCAAATATACCTTGCTATATATGGCACTATCCTTCCTAATAGATGAAATCCTAAATCACTAAGTTAAAATTAATTTTCTCCAATTTGAGATCCCAGAGGAAAACTCTGGATTTATGGGAAATTAATTCAATTTTGTCATCTTTAAGATTGCTCTTTCCAGAAATAACAGAAATAATATTTGGCATTTGCAGAAAGATATATAATCATTCTGGGACTCCTATAAATATGTTTGTACATTTGTCACGTAATCTGAGAATCCAAGTTAGTTTTTGTTGGATAGTGGCTTCTGTGTGAGGCTGTGTCTAAGCTTTCAGTGCAGCTGTGTTAATCAGCACAAGCTGTGCTTCTGACCCATGATAAAATTAGAAAGCTTATTTCTGAGCAGGCTTTGATTGGGAAGGTGCTATGAAAGAAGAAATTGCCTGCCTAAGAGAAATCACAATGCTCACAGTTAATTACACCTGAAATACTCAGCAAGTAAAATGTTATGTGGGTCAAAGCATCAAGAAAATACCGTTAGCTAGGCTACTGAATGGTTAGAAAGTGTACAGACTTGTATGAAACTTCAGTTAGAGGAAGTTCTAACTACACTGGGCATCCACTGGGCTATTTTAACAAACACAGAATAAGAAAGCCTGAAAATTAGCTTTGACTGAGTAAGCCCAACCTCCTGCAGGAACCCAATCACATTTAAATGCTAGTACTATTTCATGCAACTTCACCAATGGCAGTGATCAGAACTGCATGAAATGGACAGCTTGTTATTTTGTGCTGACTTCGGCAGCTGAGAATATTTCTATTCTTTCAGGCAAACCTCTGTGCTCTTGAGAGACATGTATATATATATATATGTACATATATATATATATATACATACATATACATATATATGTATAAAATAGGCTGAGATTCAAGAACACAATGTACCTTCATAGCTTGTTTTACAATATCTGGAAATGTGGCTTCAATTAAATTTCTGTGGGTGTCAATGTGACACTTCATAGAGCTATACAATTGTTAGCTCTTATTTTTATGTCTTCAGACTCAAGTCATCTAGTTTT